>NC_053024.1:9651888-9866743 GCF_003073215.2 Triticum urartu
ATAGCATGTGCAACAAAGTTGAGATGGTTACGGCAAAAACTGGATGCACTTCGTGTACAAAACGGACAATCTCTTTCGAAGTATCAGGGTTTCGGACGAAAGATCATCTGTTACAAAGGGATTTCATTTTCTTGAACTTATTTGAACTCCATATTTTTTCTGTGTTCAAAATGCACCATTCAAAGCCACATCATCAATTTTCAACCCTTTCTGACTTCATTTGTTATTTTTCATGCATTTACTGATTTTTTTGAGCTATAAGACCCTGAAATTGAAAAGCATTTCAAATGAACTCCGAAAAGGTTGAAAGTTGGCATGGTATCATCATTTCACCCACATAGCATGTGCAACAAAGTTGAGATGGTTACGGCAAAAACTGGATACACTTCGTGTACAAAACGGACAATCTCTTTTGAAGTATCAGGGTTTCAGACGAAAGATCATCTGTTACAAAGATATTTCATTTTCTTGAACTTATTTGAACTCCATATTTTTTCTGTGTTCAAAATGAACCATTCAAAGCCACATCATCAATTTTCAGCCCTTTCTGACTTCATTTGTTATTTTTCATGCATTTACTGATTTTTTTGAGTTATAAGACCCTGAAATTGAAAAGCATTTCAAATGAACTCCGAAAAGGTTGAAAGTTGGCATGGTATCATCATTTCACCCACATAGCATGTGCAACAAAGTTGAGATGGTTACGGCAAAAACTAGATGCACTTCGTCTACAAAACGGACAATCTCTTTCGAAGTATCAGGGTTTCGGACGAAAGATCATCTGTTATAAAGGGATTTCATTTTCTTCACTTTTTCTTCGCTTGTGTCATTTGCTTATTGCGCCGTAACCATGGATAATCTTCATCGTTTATCAGGATGCTTGGGCCAGCCTTGACATTGAAGGGAGGAATTTCATGAAACTTTTCATAATCTTCAGACATGTCTGTCTTGCCGTCCACTCCCAGGATGTCCCTTTTTCCTGAAAGAACTATGTGGCGATTTGGCTCATCGTATGATGTATTCGCTTCCTTATCTTTTCTTTTTCTCGGTTTGGTAGACATGTCCTTCACATAGATAACCTGTGCCACATCATTGGCTAGGACGAACGGTTCGTCAGTGTACCCAAGATTTTCTAGATCCACTGTTGTCATTCCGTACTGTGGGTCTACCTGTACCCCGCCGCCTGACAGATTGACCCATTTGCACTTAAACAAAGGGACCTTAAAATCAGGTCCGTAGTCAAGTTCCCATATGTCCACTATGTAACCATAATATGTGTCCTTTCCGCTCTCGGTTGCTGCATCAAAGCGGACACCGCTGTTTTGGTTGGTACTTTTTTGATCTTGGGCGATCGTGTAAAATGTATTCCCATTTATCTCGTATCCTTTGTAAGTCAATATATTCAAAGATGGTCCCCTGGACAACAAGTACAACTCATAATAAACAGTGTTGTCACCTCTGAGATGTGTTTCCAACCAACTGCTGAAAGTCCTGATGTGTTCACATGTAATCCAGTCGTCGCACTGCTCCGGGTGTTTGGAGCGCAGACTGTTCTTGTGTTCATCGACATGCGGGGTCACGAAGGTAGAGTTCTGTAGAACTGTGTAGTGTGCTTGAGACCAAGAATATCCGTCCCTGCATATTATTGAGTCTCTTCCAAGAGTGCCTTTTCCAGTCAGTCTCCCGTCATACCGCGATTTAGGGAGACCTATCTTCTTAAGGCCAGGAATGAAGTCAACACAAAACCCGATAACATCCTCTGTTTGATGGCCCATGGAGATGCTTCCTTCTGGCCTAGCGCGGTTATGGACATATTTCTTTAGGACTCCCATGAACCTCTCAAAGGGGAACATATTGTGTAGAAATACGGGCCCCAGGATGACAATCTCGTCGACTAGATGAACTAGGACGTGCGTCATGATATTGGAGAAGGATGGTGGGAACACCAGCTCGAAACTGACAAGACATTGCGCCACATCACTCCTTAGCCTTGGTACGATTTCTGGATCGATCACCTTCTGAGAGATTGCATTGAGGAATGCACATAGCTTCACAATGGCTAATCGGACGTTTTCCGGTAGAAGCCCCCGCAATGCAACCGGAAGCAGTTGCGTCATAATCACGTGGCAGTCATGAGACTTTAGGTTCTGAAACTTTTTCTCTGGCATATTTATTATTCCCTTTATATTCGACGAGAAGCCAGTTGTGACCTTCATACTGAGCAGGCATTCAAAGAAGATTTCTTTCTCTTCTTTCGTAAGAGCGTAGCTGGCAGGACCTTTATACTGCTTCTGAGGCATGCCGTCTTTTTCGTGCAAAGGTTACAGGTCCTCCCGTGCCTCAGGTGTATCTTTTGTCTTCCCATACACGCCCAAGAAGCCTAGCAGGTTCACGCAAAGGTTCTTCATCACGTGCATCACGTCGATTGAAGAGCGGACCTCTAGGTCTTTCCAGTAGGGTAGGTCCCAAAATATAGATTTCTTCTTCCACATGGGTGCGTGTCCCTTAGCGTCATTCGGAACAGCTAGTCCACCGGGACCCTTTCCAAAGATTACGTGTAAATCATTGACCATAACAAGTACGTGATCACCGGTACGCATGGCGGGCTTCTTCCGGTGATCTGCCTCGCCTTTGAAATGCTTGCCTTTCTTTCGACATTGATGGTTGGTCGGAAGAAATCGACGATGGCCCAGGTACACATTCTTCCTGCATCTGTCTAGGTATATACTTTCAGTGTCATCTAAACAGTGCGTGCATGCGTGGTATCCTTTGTTTGTCTGTCCTGAAAGGTTACTGAGAGAAGGCCAATCGTTGATGGTCACGAACAGCAACGCCTTAAGGTTAAATTCCTCCTGTCTGTGCTCATCCCACGTACGTACACCGTTTCCATTCCACAGCTGTAAAAGTTCTTCAACTAATGGCCTTAGGTACACATCAATGTCGTTGCCGGGTTGCTTAGGGCGTTGGATGAGAACCGGCATCATAATGAACTTCCGCTTCATGCACATCCAAGGAGGAAGGTTATACATACATAGAGTCACGGGCCAGGTGCTGTGATTGCTTCTCTACTCCCCAAAAGGATTAATGCCATCCGCGCTTAAAGCAAACCATACATTCCTTGGGTCCTTTGCAAACTCATCCCAGTACTTTCTCTCGATTTTTCTCCACTGCGACCTATCAGCGGGTGCTCTCAACTTCCCATCTTTCTTTCGGTTCTCACTGTGCCATCGCATCAACTTGGCATGCTCTTCGTTTCTGAACAGACGTTTCAACCGTGGTATTATAGGAGCATACCACATCACCTTCGCAGGAACCCTCTTCCTGGGGGGCTCGCCGTCAACATCACTAGGGTCATCTCGTCTGATCTTATACCGCAATGCACCGCATACCGGGCATGTGTTCAGATCCTTGTATGCACCGCGGTAGAGGATACAGTCATTAGGGCATGCATGTATCTTCTCCACCTCCAATCCTAGAGGGCATACGACCTTCTTTGTTGCATATGTACTGTCAGACAATTCGTTATCCTTTGGAAGCTTCTTCTTCAATATTTTCAGTAGCTTCTCAAATCCTTTGTCAGCCACAGCATTCTCTGCCTTCCACTGCAGCAATTCCAGTACGGTACCGAACTTTGTGTTGCCATCTTCGCAATTGGGGTACAACCCTTTTTTCTGATCCTCTAACATGCGATCGAACTTCAGCTTCTCCTTTTGACTTTCGCATTGCGTCCTTGCATCGACAATGACCCGGCAGAGATCATCATCATCGGGCACATCGTCTGGTTCCTCTTGATCTTCAGCAGCTTCACCCGTTGCAGCATCATTGGGCACATCGTCTGGTTCCTCTTGATCTTCACCAGCTCCCCCCGTTGCAGCATCACCGTATTCAGGGGCACATAGTTGTCATCGTACTCTTCTTCTTCGTCGTCTTCCATCATAACCCCTATTTCTCCTTGCCTCGTCCAAACATTATAGTGTGGCATGAAACCCTTGTAAAGCAGGTGGGAGCGAAGGATTTTCCAGTTAGAGTAAGACCTCGTATTCCCACATTCAGTGCATGGACAACACATAAAACCATTCTGCTTGTTTGCCTCAGCCACATCGAGAAACTCATGCACGCTCTTAATGTACTCGCAGGTGTGTCTGTCACCGTACATCCATTGCCGGTTCATCTGCGTGCATTATATATAGTTAAGTGTCCAAATTAATAGAAGTTCATCATCACATTAAAACCAAAGTGCATACATAGTTCTCATCTAACAACATATAGCTCTCCAGAGCATCTAATTAATTAAACCATACATTGAAACTATGTAAAACATTTCAATGCGAAAACAAATGCGATCATAATCGCAACGAAGGTAACAATTGATCCAACGGCATAATGATACCAAGCCTCGGTATGAATGGCATATTTTCTAATCTTTCTAATCTTCAAGCGCATTGCATCCATCTTGATCTTGTGATCATCGACGACATCCACAACATGCAACTCCAATATCATCTTCTCCTCCTCAATTTTTTTTATTTTTTCTTTCAACAAATTGTTTTCTTCTTCAACTAAATTTAACCTCTCTATAATAGGGTCGGTTGGCATTTCCAATTCACATACATCCTACATAAATAAAATCTATGTCACGTTGGTCGGCATAATTTTCATAAACAATAAATGAACCAATAGTTATAAAGATAATATATATACCACATCCGAATCATAGACAGGACGAGGGCCGACGGGGGCGGATACCAAAACCATCGCACTATATAAGATGCAATAATAAAAGTAAGAAAATAATACAAGTATCTATGTAAACATATAAGTAAGAATATTTTTCCTTTCAGAAAGAAGATAAGAACAAGAGGCTCACCACGGTGGTGCCGGCGATGAGCTCAGCGCGGGTGATCGACGGCGGTGAAGACGGGGACGGGGCGTGACGGACCGCTAAACCTAGACAAATATTATGGAAAATGGAGCTTGGAGGTCGAGCTTGGAGAGGAGAAAGCTTAAATAGTGTGGCTCGGACATTCCATCGAACACCTTGTGTGCATAGGAGGTGAGCTAGAGCACCACCAAGCCCTCTCCCCCTCGGCCAGAAAAAAACAGAGCAGTGTGCTCTGCTCTTACACGAGGGGGTATATATAGGCACTTCATTGGTCCCGGTTGGTGGCACGAACCAGGACTAAAGGGGAGCCTTTCGTCCCGGTTCAAGCCACCAACCGGGACCAATGGTGGTGGGCCAGGAGCGAGGCCCATTGGTTCCGGTTCATCCCACCAATCGGGACCAAAAGGTCCAGATGAACCGGGACCAATGGCCCACGTGGCCCGGCCGCCCCCCTGAGCTCACGAACCGGGACTGAACCGGGACTAATGGGCTGACCCGACCTGGACCAAAGCCCTGTTTTCTACTAGTGGGAGTAGCTAGATATGTTGCACGCCTTCACTTTGTTGTAACTTGTTGGTAACACTAGCCCAGTTCATCAAATAGGCCGTAGTCATATAAACAATGCGCACAAGAGAAGCTAAAAAGATAAATGAACACACGATGGAAATATGAGGCGTCGGTAATTGGGGTGGAGCGACCTTGACAACTGACACGGGATTGAAATGATTATGGTGTCAGGCTTTCGTCCCAAGTCGAGCAGGTCTTGAAGAACCCAGGGCTGTAGTTCTCGAAACCGCTGCCGTTACAAGCATCTTGTGTGTTTTATTAGACACCATGCACTTGGATTACAAGCAAGCACGACTGTCCTTTCTTGTTGGAGAGAAAGCTTGATCGAATTTTTGATGTAACTTTTAGTTTGATCACACTATGTCACTATGTATTCGAAAACCTGGACAAAGATATGCCCGATAGCTCTTACAACTTAGTTAATGGCATAAATCAATAATAACCTCCATTGGTAAGATGCAAATAAATAAATTATTATAGAACATATCAACCTCTTGTCAATTTCTCTTTGAAAAGTTATTTCAATATATGCATAGAGTTGTTTTCTGTATTCTTTTCTATCCATATTTTCATCTCTGAAGATAAAGCACGTGTGAATATACGTGACGCGCATACTCTCCCCGGTCCTGCTATTATCCACTTCCGCCGCCGCCCGTCGTTGTCCTCGTCGTCGGCGAGATCCTGTGGTTGATGCGGCCGTGAACTCCCCCGATGGCCGCGCAGCCGCCCAGCTCCTCGCCGCAAGGTCAGATTCCTCATCTCGGCCCGATTTCTTGAGCTGCCTGGGAACCCTCCTCGCTGAGTAAGCACCACCATGCATGGGGGATCTTTCCCAGTAGCTGTCTGATCTTTTGGTTTCTATTAATGGAAATCGGAGGGGGCAAGCCCTTCTTTTATCAAAAAAGAAAAGGCGTGGGGGATCTCATGGGGAACAGGAGGTGAGGGTTTGTGTCAGCACAACCGGCGGATTAGAGACTGTGGTTGCCCTCTCGAGAGCGCCCCGGCCCCAAGTTCGTGTGTGTTATCTCCACGATTCGTGGTGGTCGATCCCAACTGAACTTTTTTTTTTAAGTTCGTGATCGAGCAGCTTTGTCCAATTGGGGCTGATGTTGAATGATCAATTTTGTCAGACTTGCACTGTCTTAGAGTGAAACTGTATGCATACTCTAACTTTTGTAATGATGCCGGTATCCTGGGGAAGAAAGGACTCACAAAGGAGGAAATCGACCAAGCCTTCCGTCGGGTTCCTGTAAGTTCCTATTCTTCGGTCGGGGAATTTGAGAATGGGGACGCTACGCGTCACCCGCCGGATCCTCGCGTCGGATCAGCCGGCTCGCTAGCCACTTGATCAACCCATCATGCGCGTTTGTCAGCCGTATGATTAGCAGTTGTTTTTTTGTTAGATGGTCAGCCCGCGGGCGTGCTACAGCCGTTGCTTCCACTGTTCCACACGTCACGTGGGAATCGAGGCCTCACAGATCTTTTGTTAATGTGTTACGTGTTTAGGAATGCAAGCGGGCATCCCGCATAGTCCCGTGTAAATAGAGAATTAGTTTAAATTGAACTAAGTATGAGAGGGCCTATTATAACTAACCTAAATTTAATTTGCCTATGAAGCGGGACAGATTGGGCGCCGCTCTGCACCCTTGGTGTAACCCAACAAGGCTATGTTCATTAGTAACTGGAGGAGTAGCAAGTACAAAAGAATCGTGCAACAACAAAAGATGTACATATAAGATAAATCTCCTACCGTTGTGACACAGACCTTAGAACAAAGGCGGGCGATACACGTCGATCGGGTGATGATCAGATCTGATTGGCCGCCGGTAGCCATTGGATGGCGCACACGACACCCCTCCGACCTCTGTCGTGTCAATCACAACTGTTTGTAATATGGACCGTTTTTGCGTTGGGGTTTGCAACACGAGCTACTCCGTCGGCCTTTGGTCACTCGTTGCAACATGAAGCATGGGGCGGTCACCTATTGCAACATGGATATGTTGCGGTCACACAAATATGTGATATTGCGATCACGCAAATACATGGGCCTTTGATCGTTGCAACATGAACCATATGCGGTCACCCATTGCAACATGGACCATCTTGAGGTCACTTCTAGATTGCATGAGGTTGCAAACATGTGAGTCTTTGATCATCCATTGCAACGTGTACCATGTTATGGTCGCCACATCGCCCATGTTTACGTCGTCGTCACTGCACGGGACACACATCAATGCCACCATCGCAACATGGACGATTTTGCAGTCGCCCATCGCTACATGTAGGCCGTTGGGGTTGCCATTGCAACATCGCCTATATTGCGGTTGTCGTCATTGTACAGACATGTGTCGATGCCACCATCGCAACAAGGACGATGTTGTGGTCGGACCATCGCAACACGAACAATGTTGTGATCACCGTCGCAACATCGCCCATCTTGTGGTCGTTGCCGTTACAATAGACATGCGTCAATGCCATCATCGCAAACATGGACGATGTTGTGGCCGCCCATTGCAACACAGATGGTGTTGCAGTCGTCATTGCATCATCGCCCATTTTGTGGTTGTTCTCACTGCAAGAGAGATGCGTCAATGCCATCATCGCAACACAGACGATGTTGTGGTTGCCCATCGCAACACATATGGCATTGTAGTCGTCATTGCAACATCGCCCAAGTTGTTGATCACCCGCACCACCTATCACCGTCCCTCATGGCTGCCTGAAACACCTTAGCTCCACCAGTTAATCCTCTCTCTTCTAGCAGCGCGCCCACAGAAGTGCGGCCATAGCGGCACGAGGTCTCCGACTTGGGGTAGCACGCCTATCATAGTTGGACGACGAGCCGCAATGACGACGGCGCATCTCAACATTTGCATGAGACCAAAAAAAAGCAAGACTTCCTGTGGCAGCTAGCACGTCCACTTATATAGGAATGCAATATTTCGAAGCATGCAAGCTAGCACGCTACACTTTGAAGCCAAAAGGTAAACTCGTGCACTGGGTGGTAGCGCCATAGTGCGCACGAGTATGCAGCAGTTGGGCCACGCGCCTCGTGATCCGACGGACGAGCGCGTCACGATTGGACGTCCCTGCACACCAGTGGCGAATCTAGAAAAAAATGGAGGGCGGGCTGGGCTGCCTGGGTCATGCAAATATGTATTGGATTGGGCCTGCAAGTAGTTGGGCTGGGCCTTAAAACTAGTAGTAGAAACAAATTTTACAATGTTGGAGGGGGGCTTGAGCCTGTTAAAGCCCCCCAGTAGAATCGCCTCTGCTGCACACGACCGACGCAATCACGGGATCCGTCGGTTGAACCCCATTATTTTCCTTTGAGAATTTGCCCCGCCTTTGCTTGCACTTTCAGGATTTGCCCCTCTTTTCCACGTAACTCAGAATTTGCTCCACCCTTGCTGAAATCTTCAGGATTTGCCCCTGACGAGACGGGCCCGTAGCAAAATGACCATAATGCCCTCGTGTTGACCTAGGTGAGAGACACCCAGCCCTGTTCATTCACCCCGATCTCCTTCTCGTCTCATCCAAACTGGACCTTTGGCGGCTACGGGGACAACAACCTTGATCTCCACGACGGCGACCTGGTAAGAGATGCTACTCCCTGTTGTTCCTTCAACAGCCACGGCTCCCCCATGTCTCGTTCTCGCCCAACTCCCGCTCCTCTCTCGGTGGATGTTGCTCTCCCAGCCGGAGCTGCTCCCTAGGCAGCTGCTGCTCACCCAGCCGAGGATGCTCCATCGGCGACCGCTTCTCACCCAGCCGCCACCGGCCGCTGCTCCACCACGGCTGGGGCTCGTCCAGCACGCCTATGGCTCCCTCACCCAATGCGACGCCCCGCTGCCGACTCACACACCACCACTTCTGTTGCCCTCTATTTTTTGTATTAACTGATGTAGAGCATGGACGGTTGATCTATGTGGAGGATGTCTGCTATGGAGAATGGCCCAAATTTGGGCAGCTTGGTTGTTGCTCTCGCACTACAATGGTGAGAATGATACTTCTGCATTTGTGTCAATGCAATGTCAAATACCACGAACAACCTAATTGAGAACTTTGGATTTTTTTTTCATTGTCGAGTAGGGCGAAGTAGCCTGTTCATTTTAACATAAAATGTTAGAGTTGTTCCATATCGGGCCATGCTTGTTGATGGCGCTGAGGAACAAACAGAGCGGCAAGATATTGAAATGCAGATTAGATAGAAGAGACTTACTTTTAACAATTTTGCATATGACTTGGGCCAATATATGCCATGGGGGCCATGGTAGGAGGTGCATTTGTTTGGCTATGGTAGAGACTCTAATGAGGAATGTAGATTAGTTGGCACTAAGCAATTGAGAAGTCATTTGCTTGACCCTAATATCTGGGTAGGGGAGGAAAAGGTGAAGATGCTAGTTGAGGTTCATACCAAACCTGGTAAAAAACCTGCCGCCAATAGAGATAACAAACCTGCAAAGGAACCGACTGCTAAGAAACCTAAGAAGACACCTGCTGAGAAGGCGCCTAAAGTCCTAAAATCAGCGATGGATGATGTACTATCAGTGCTACGTCATGTGTAGTTGTGGACAATGCCATTGAAGAAGCACTTGAAGTTGCCGAGTCTATGGCCAGTCAAACAAGTGCACTTGTTCATAATGATATGAACTTTTCAACATGTGATTTCAAACCAATGTGCCATCAATTTATGAAGTGGCTGAAAGTAATGAGCAATGTGGGTCTTCGGTGGTGCTTGATACGAAATCACCAATTGATTGGAGCCTAATTGAGATTGCTCCTCCAAATGAAGATGAAGTGGATGTTCCAATTACGGAGGAGAATATGTGTGATTTTTTGGCATCAAGGAGGATGAGACACATGAAGCACCTCCTTAGCCACCTAGTGAGGATGTACATCTCACCAATGAAGAGGACCAACAACTAATAGTTGAGACAGCTATTCCTGTTGATGACAGGATAGCTCAGGAGGAGGAGATTGCATATGACAGAGAGAACCCCAAGATGTATGTAGGTGGTTGTTTCCTTCAATGGAAGAGTTCGGAATGGCAATAAAACAATATGCCATTAACAATGAAAATGACATATGGGGATCTAAAACAGACAAAAAAATGATATCTTGAAGAATGTAGACATCAGGTGTCCATGGAGGATAACTGCTCACTTAAGGGCTGATGAAAAAACTATAACGGTACTAACTTTCTTGCTAAGAATAACTTTTGTGTCTACCAATTAATTAGATAGTTGCTATATTGAATATAGTACTATTTCTCATGGGCCATGTGTTTTGTATGGATGCAGGTTAGTAAGATGAGTAAGAAACACAAGTGTTCTTCAAGTAACAGAGCAAAAACCACCATGTCAACACAAGGTTGGGTAGTAGAGAAGGCAATGAGCATACTCCAGAAAGAGCCTACCATGCAGTGGCGAAGCTAGACAGAAAACGTTGGGGGCGAAACATAAAAGATGAAGAGTTGGGGGGTCAAACGCTAATTTTTTCCTAATCTAAGCCCTTCAAACAAAAAATTATTCAGGGATATCTCCAACGCTGGGGGCCGGGGGGGGGGGGGGGGCACAGCACCCCCGGCTCACTACATAGCTCCGTCATTGCTACCATGGGGTGTAAAGAACTACAAGAGAAGCTCCAAGAAACTTATGACATCACCGTTAGTTATAATACAGTTTGGGTAGGTAAATCTAGAGCAGAAAAATAGATTTATGGCACTTTGAAGCAAAGTATTCAGAATTTGCATAACTTCAAAGTGGAAGTTGAGAAGAGATCTCCAGGGAGCATTGTAGAGGTTGATACCAAGGTAGTTGATGGTAAAGTCCACTTTCATAGATTCTTTATGGCTCTTAAACCTTCCATTGATAGTTTTCTATCTGGTTGTAGACTGTATCTTAGTATAGACTCCTAGAAGACCTAGAAAGCAGAGGTACAAGAGTGCCCTCGAAGGTGGAAAAGGTGGTCCAAAAAAGAAAGAACCTAAACAATCGGGTAGCCAAAACAGATGCAAACGATGTCAAGTACTAGGTCATAAACAAGCTGGTTGTCCTTTAAATGGTCCCAAAAAAGTAGTTCATCACCAATTATACTTTGCATTTTTTTTGTCATGTATGCATTGTTTTCAGTTATACACATTTTTGTGTCATGTAACAGGAAGAGAAAACATAGGGCAAGAACATACCCTACTGAAGATGATGAGCCAGGACCTCAAATTGATGATGCTCCTGTTGGCACGCCCAACAGGCAAATTGTTGCTGCGTATTGTGTTGTGTCCACTCTTTGTAGGATGTTGGCTATGGCCTTGGCTGTTGAATCGTCGCAGCCAACAGAGGAACATGTTCCAACAACGATGCCTTACCGAAAAAGGGTTTCCCCCCGCTTTGTGTTGCAAAGCAACCAACACCGATACAAGGAGAGCTGGGGCGAACAGCACAGCAAGCCCAAAAGAAAAAGAAGAAGAAACAAATGCCAACAACGGCAGCTCGACAAAGCGCGGATGACCCGCCACCGTTACGCCCTCCAGACACAAACCACCACAACCCGAGGCTCTGAACCACCGCGTACCAAGCAGCACCTTCAAGAAGGAATGCGACGCCGACGACGCTGCTGCCCGGACATGTCCTAGAGTTTCCCCCGGCACGCGGAGGGAGGTGGGGGATGGATATCACCGACACCCTCCAGGGAGGAATGGTGGCACCCGCAGGTGTCACCGCATCGAAGCCGAAGAACCGGCAATGATTTCTCCCGCACTCCATCCCCACCGCCCAACGGACCGGAGCCGACCAGCCAGACCACCGCCCACCACCATGCGTCATCACGGTTGCGCCGCCACCCACGGCGCCTCACTACGGACACCAACACGAGGCCAAGAGGACCGGAGAGAAGCGCCCCGCGGAGGGAGAAGCAACACCGAAGCCGAACGGGAGGGAACCACCTCCACCGCCGTCGTGCGGGAGGCCAAAACCTCCGGCACCGTCGCGGTAGCCGTACGGACGCGGCAGCAGGGCATGCCAGGCCACCCCTGGCTCGGCCAGGCCCGAAACGGGCCCGCTAATCCCCGTTGCCACGCTGCAGCAAGCCAGCGATGACGCCGCCAGCACCCTGCCGTTCTTCGCCTCCCCCTGCCTCCTGGAGGACGCGTCGCAGCCGCACCCCACCGCCAGCCCGCCCGGGCCCAGATGGGGCCCGAAGGGCCTAGATCTGGGCTGAGCGGGCGCCGTCAGAACGCGCCGCCACGCTACCCCGCCGCCAACGGCGACACCACCGCCCAGCCATCCGCCCGCGCAGCGCGAGGAACCCGCCGCCATGCCGGACCGCCGCCGCCTAGGGACACCCCCCAGCCCGCTCCGTCCCGCGCCAGAGGAGTGCCGAGAGGGGAATTGCGAGGGCCCCGCCGCCGCTAGCGTCGCCCGGGCCAGGCCCGGCGGCGAGCGCCGCCGACGGCGGCGGGGAGGGAAGGAGGAGGGAGGGTCGCTGGAGAAGGAGATCGGGGCGTGCCCGGTCGCCCGCGGGGGCGACGCGGTCGCGAGAGCCCACATGCCAGAAAGTTAACCCCTAAGAGAAAAAGTGCTTAGATCGTGTTGGGCTTATGTGGTGAAGTAGATGCTATGTCGTGTCCTTTTGTTTCGAACTACGTATGAGTGTCATATAATGTTTGTATGTGAGACTATGTTTGTTGATGATTATGTATGGATGTGAGATATCTAGACTTTGCTGTTGAAATTTGAGATTATTTATATATGTATCCAAGTATTTGCACCTAGATATGATTTCTGAAGGAATGTTGTTGAAATGTTGTGCAAATAGTAGCAAAATTTTGCCCAATTTTTTTTCAGGTTTGGAACTAGGCAGCTCAGAGAAGAGCATATCTAGTTGTGGTAGCAGCAAGCTTGGTGAGGTACAGTAGGCGCACCAGCTTGGGGAAGGCAGCTGTGCAGCCGTAACAAGCTCGGGGAGGTACAACATTGTACGTCAGATTTGAGACTCAAACTGATTTAGGCTGGGGGTATATTGGTCAGAGATTTTATATTGTAATGTGCCAAATGATCCAAACCGTGTAGAAAAAGGCAAATCCTAAAGGTTTCAGCAAGGGTGGAGCAATTTCCGAGTTACATGAAAAAAGAGGGGCAGATCCTGAAAGTGCAAGCAAAGGTGTGGCAAATTCTCAAATTCCCCTTTTCGGTCACCTCGGCAGGGATGTTTAGCTTTGAAAATGAGAAGAGAATCAAGTGTTGTGTTCCTAAATGGCTTGATTTCTTGCAGGATCCGCCGACAAACAGTACAGATGCTACAGCCTGGCGCATGAGAGTGGATTTGGGCAAGTAAACGGAGCGATGGAGGTACCTAACCTCTCTACCGGAGTGAAGCGAAAGCTCCGCCGCCGGCGTCCGACTGTGGATCACCGCTGTTCTGGAGGGAGCTGCCCCAGAGGGAGCCGTCGCTGTCTGCAGTTGAATTTCTGGGGGGAGACCCGCATGGGCAGTTCAACGGCCAGGTAAAGGCCGGTCGGCCCGATGGCCTTGTTGGGAGATTGTTAACAATGGGCTATAGCCCGTCGGCCCATAACTTACTTTTTTTCCCTTCACCGAAAGAAATCGACGGATTCGCTATGTTACGCCACGTAGCTTCTTCTTACCTCTCACGTTGGGGGCGTGGTCGCTTTAGTTCTCGAAATGATCATGTTAATGCGTGTACTGCTTGTTTGACACATGTGCGAGTCTCTCCTATAAATCTTACAGCTGAGTATATCGTAAGGTGAAACACATAGCACCTTAGCAATTTACTTCATCAGTTCAAGCTTTAAGATGTGTAAAAGTTATATTAGTTAAGGAAAATATACCAACTACAACAAAGGGAATTTATCGCACGTAGATAAATAAATTCTCCACCAACCTTCACCTGTGTGAATATTGATTTTTTTCCCTTTATATAAGTCACTCTCTTTCAAAGGAGCAGATATATATGCTGGGCAGTTTCACTTTGTTTTTACTTCTTGGTAGCATTGACCTAGTTCACCAGCCGGAGCCACAAATCAAGAGAGAGGCTAAAAAGACAAATGAGCGTGCGATGAAAATAGGAGGCGTCGGTAATCGGGGCGGAGCGAAAGTGTCATATGTCATGGGATCGAAACGATCATGATGCCAAACCTTCGTGCCAGGTGTAGCAAGATCTGACCAACCCGCAGCTAAAGAGGCCGGAACGGCTACCATTAGGAGTTACCTTCTGGGTTTATTAGACACTGTGCGCGTGGATTACAAGCAAACACGAAGGACCTTCCTATTAGAGAGTGAGAATTGATCGAGTTTTGACATAACTTTCAGTTTCATCACAATTCGTGTCACTACTGCTCAAGGCTTTCAGGACAAACATGTTTGACATGGCTTTTATAATTTAACATCCAACGCTAAGATGCAAAAATAAAATCATTATAGAACAGAGAATTGAAAAATTGCTATTCCAGCCGATTTCTCTTTGAAAAGTTTCTAAATATATGCATAGAGTTATTTTCTATATTTTTTCTCTCCATACTATTTTCATCTCAAGATAAAGCACACGTGAATATATGGGCATATGCCCCGGTCCTGCTATTATTCACTTCAGCCGCCCTCGTCGCCCGTCGTCCGTCGTAGTCTCTGTGGTTGGCGAGATCCTGTGGTTAACGTGGCCGTGAACTCTCCCGATGCCATGCAGCCGCCCAGCTCCTCGCCGCAAGGTCAGAATCCTAACCCACTGGGACGAAGCCTTCCCAATTTCTTGAGCTGCTTGGGAACCCTCCTCGCGGCTCGCTGACTAAGCACCGCCCTGCGTGGAAGATCTTGTGGGGACGAGAGGAGAGGGTTTGTATCAGCATAACCAGGCGATTAGATACTGTGGTTGCCCTCTAGAGAGTGGAAATTGCCCCCCAAACTTGTCAAATTGATCTGAATCGAATTGGGTTCTTGAAATGATGTTAATGATGTTCGTCTACAATTAGCAAGCTAAGCTTTAGGATTATTATCAGGTGTAGGGTTGTAGAAAGAGTTGTTACCCTGCCTCGCTGGCTCTGATTTAAACCTGTTTCTGTTTGGTTTGGAGGGCGTGAGTTAGTTCCGTTTCCTTTGGAAAAACGTGGCGCATGAGAGTCGATTTTGTCCGGTGCGCTGTGGTTTCTGGCAAGTAAACGGAGCGAGGGAAGCGCCTAACGTGTCTACCGGATTGAAGCAGGAGCTGCGCTGCCGTTCTGGTCTTCGCCTCCCCGTAGGGAGCCGACGCTGTCTGCAGTTGCATTTACGTGGGGTGGCGTTGAACGCCCAGGTAAAGGCCGGACGGCTCGATGGCCTTGTTTTTTTTTAACAACGCTAACGTCCATACGTGTGGTGAGAGTTAAACCCGTCCAGACGCCCTATAACACACAGACCGTGCCACGTCATCGCATGCATGCATGTAAGAATCTTTTTGAATTTTCAGTTTTTAAAATATTTTATCTCTTAAATAAAAAATCCGATTGAAGATTTGTTTTTACCATTAAATTCCTTGCGACAAGATCTTCGAAACTAGATTGCATATCAATATATTTCGACGAATTTTTGTGGGGGTTAAAAGTTGCCATGTCTATTGCACATGAATTGCTATGATGTTTACACTGAAATTGCCATGATATGTTTCAGCTATTTTCTTCTACATTTAAAAGTGAATTTTGACATATTATAAAACAGGGAATTAAGAAACTAGACTTGTCATGAACCATAAACTAAAATTGTCATGATATATGCACTTAAAATTGCCATGGTTCATACAAAAAATAATTTTCATGATCAAAGTACTGGAATTGCCATCATCAAAAAACTAAAATTGCCATGCTCTACAAACTGAAATTGCCACATGACAACTTTAGTTTAAACACTATGGCAACTACAGTGTAAACATCATTGCAACTTTTGGGCAAAAAAAATTCGTCGAAACATATCAACATGAGGTCTAGTTTTGAAAATCTCGTCGAGATGGATTTAATGGTGAAAACGGATTTTTAATTTGATTTTTTAATTAGGAGATAAAACATTTTTAAGCCCAAAATCAAAAAGATTCCTGCTGACGTCATCTGCTCATACGTGGCAAAATGAGTGGTGATGAAGGCGTGTGGGCGATGTGCACGATGCCACACGTGTGGGCGTTAGGCCAACTCCACCGCGCGACCCTATCCTGTCCGCCCCCGTCTGTTTGGGGTAAAAGGGACAAACGAGATGGCCCAGCGCGCGGGCGCAAACGGACTTTTGTCCGCTTTGTGTCCGCTTTCGACCCATCCCCGGCCTAAGTTTGCGCCGGTTTTGGGGTGAAACGGAGAGCGCGCGGACGGGCGGGACGCGCGTGCTTGTCCTCCCCTGGCCCGCCTGTTGGTGGGAGAAAGCAAAACCCCCCACGCCCATTTGGCGCCATTTCCCCCAAACCCTCCCACGCCCCTCCCGCCGCCCCCTCTCTCCCCCGTCCATGGCCGACGCCCCGCCGAGTTCCGGCGGCCTGGCCGTCGACCCGCCCGCAAAGGTGAAGAAGAAGGCGCCAAGGAAGCCGCGGTCGGAGTGCACGCTGGAGGAGATCGCTAAGTTGGACGCGGAATCGGCGAAGAGGAGGGAACAGAGAGCGGTCGTCAAGGTCAATGTCGCTGCGGCCAAGTTCGCCGCCCAGCGCGAGGAGCTGGAGGCCGCGCGGCGCAAGGCCTTTGCCGACGAGAAGGAGGACCTCCTCAACAAAGCGCACGCTATCCTCATACTTGGCATGGGCCGTCCAGCCGGGTTCCCTGCAGCGGCCGCCGGCCCCGCGAGCACAGACTCGTCGATCGCCCGACCTCCGCACTGCCAGTCGCCGACGTCGCGGACCGCGCCCATGTCGCCCGGCTTTTCTCCGCCAAGGCACGATGACCAGACCCGTTTCTCGGGGTCGCCGGACATGGGCTTGTTCGCGCCATCCACACCGCGTCCTGCGGCCGTCATCGACCTCAATGTCACACCTGGGTCCAACAGCGGGGGCCGGGCGTCCGTCGAGATGCAAAGAAAGCAAGCACGGGCACCGTTCACGGGCACCATGCCGGCCCCCCGCGTCTTGTTTGACGGAATGCCAACACCAACGCCAACGGTCGACGACCCCTTCTACAACCAGTACATGGAGGACGTGATCTTCGAGGGTGGGCATGGCCGTGCCTACAACCCCGAGGAGACCCAAAATCAGGATGGCCGCGCCCAGTACGTGCCCGATGAAGAGGCCGACGACCGTGCTGACTACGACCATGGTGACTCGTGGCATGAAGACGATGACATCTATGTCGAAGGTGACGGTGATGAAGAAGAAGGCAATGGCGTTGATATTAGTGGCGAGCCATTGTTCATCGACGAGCTCACCCAAAGAGCGGAAGCACAAAAGAAGAGGAAGAGCATTCGCACGGGTTCATACACACAAGATGAGGACAAGTTGATTTGCCAAGCTTGGATGGAGATTAGCCAAGATCCGAGGACCGACGCGCAACAAAAGGGCATTGTTTTTTGGATGAGAGTCCACAAAACATTCCATGAAAGGAAGATGTTTAAGCCCTACCAATTTACAAGCAACCGTGGCATCGGCTTGATTCAAAAGAGATGGTTGTTCATCCAACAAGAGTGCAACAAGTATTGCGCCGCATTTGAGAGCGTTGAAGCATGGCCCGTGAGTGGTCTCGGCGTTAGGGACATGATATGCTCTCCTCTTCCTAGCCCTTTCCTTGCTACGACCATGACATTTCGGCCGTGTATATGTTTGCATGTTCACTTGTTGTTGATCATGTGATTTAGGCATTTCAATCTTTGGAGGCATTCAAGGCCCGGCACAATGACAAGCCATTCACTCTTACGCATTGTTGGACGATCATCAACAATTGCCCTAAGTTCAAGGACCAATACCGTGAACTACAAAGGAAGATAGGACTAAAGACGGCCAAGTACGCCGGAGGTGGAGATGGCGAGGTCTTGAAGAGGCTGAGGGGCAAGACCAACTCCAAGGTTGATGACATACGTGATGCCTCATCCATGGCATTGCATGACACTTTGCATGGCATGATGTCCCAAAAGGACGTGAGGGACAAGAAGAAGTGGCAAAGCAAGGAGGAGCAAATGAAGCAATACCTAGACCTTCAAACAAAGAAGCTTGAAATGGAGGATGCGGCCAAGAGGAGGAAGATCGACATGAAGGTGTTGGGGAACGCAATAATTTCAAAAAAATTCCTACGCACACGCAAGATCATGGTGATGCATAGCAACGAGAGGGGAGAGTGTTGTCTACGTACCCACGCAGACCGACTGCGGAAGCGTTGACGCAACATAGAGGAAGTAGTCGTACGTCTTCTCGATCCGACCGATCCAAGCACCGTTACTCCGGCACCTCCGAGTTCTTAGCACACGTACAGCTCGATGACGATCCCCGGGCTCCGATCCAGCAAAGCGTAGGGGAGGAGTTCCGTCAGCACGACGGCGTGGTGACGATCTTGATGTTCTACCGTCGCAGGGCTTCGCCTAAGCACTGCTACAATATGATCGAGGTGGAATATGGTGGCAGGGGCACCGCACACGGCTAAGGAACGATCTCAAGAATCAACTTGTGTGTTCTAGGGTGCCCCCTGCCTCCGTATATAAAGGAGCCAAGGGGGAGGAGGCGGCCGGCCAAGGAGGCGCGCCAAGGAGTCCTACTCCCTCTGGAGTAGGATTCCCCCCCCCCCAGTCCTAGTTGGAATAGGATTCCTCGAGGGGGGAAAGAGAGAGAGGGGGCCAGCCACCTTTCCTTGTCCTAATAGGACTAGGGGAGGGGGGAGGCGCGCGGCCCACCTTGGGCTGCCCCTTTCTCCTTTCCACTAAAGCCCACTAAGGCCCATATAGCTCCCGGGGGGTTCCGGTAACCTCCCGGCTCCGGTATTTATCCGAAACTTCCCGGAACACTTCCGATGTCCGAATATAGTCGTCCAATATATCAATCTTTATGTCTCGACCATTTCGAGACTCCTCGTCATGTCGTGATCACATCCGGGACTCCGAACTAACTTCGGTACATCAAAATGCATAAACTCATAATAACTGTCATCGTAACGTTAAGCGTGCGGACCCTACGGTTCGAGAACAATGTAGACATGACCGAGACAAATCTCCGGTCAATAACCAATAGCGGGACCTGGATGCCCATATTGGCTCCTACATATTCTACGAAGATCTTTATCGGTCAGACCGCATAACAACATACGTTGTTCCCTTTGTCATCGGTATGTTACTTGCCCGAGATTCGATCGTCGGTATTCCAATACCTAGTTCAATCTCGTTACCGGCAAGTCTCTTTACTCGTTCCGTAATACATCATCCGCAACTAACTCATTAGTTGTAATGCTTGCAAGGCTTAAGTGATGTGCATTACCGAGAGGGCCCAGAGATACCTCTCCGACAATCGGAGTGACAAATCCTAATCTCGAAATACGCCAACCCAACATCTACCTTTGGAGACACCTGTAGAGCTCCTTTATAATCACCCAGTTACGTTGTGACGTTTGGTAGTACCCAAAGTGTTCCTCCGGTAAACGGGAGTTGCATAATCTCATAGTCATAGGAACATGTATAAGTCATGAAGAAAGCAATAGCAACATACTAAACGATCGGGTGCTAAGCTAATGGAAATGGGTCATGTCAATCAGATCATTCACCTAATGATGTGATCCCATTAATCAAATAACAACTCTTTGTTCATGGTTAGGAAACATAACCATCTTTGATTAATGAGCTAGTCAAGTAGAGGCATACTAGTGACACTTTGTTTGTCTATGTATTCACACATGTATTATGTTTCTGGTTAATACAATTCTAGCATGAATAATAAACATTTATCATGATATAAGGAAATAAATAATAACTTTATTATTGCCTCTAGGGCATATTTCCTTCAGTCTCCCACTTGCACTAGAGTCAATAATCTAGTTCACATCTTTATGTGATTGGTTCACATCTCCATGTGACTAACACCCAAAGGGTTTACTAGATTCAATAATCTAGTTCACATCGCTATGTGATTAACACCCAAAGAGTGATCATGTTTTGCTTGTGAGAGAAATTTAGTCAACGGGCCTGCCAAATTCAGATCCGTATGTATTTTGCAAAATTCTATGTCTACAATGCTCTGCACGGAGCTACTCTAGCTAATTGCTCCCACTTTCAATATGTATCTAGATCGAGACTTAGAGTCATCCAGATCTGTGTCAAAACTTGCATCGACGTAACTTTTTACGACGAACCTTTTTGTCACCTCCATAATTGAGAAATATTTCCTTATTCCACTAAGGATAATTTTGACCGCTGTCCAGTGATCTACTCTTAGATCACTATTGTACTCCCTTGCTTAACACAGTGTAGGGTATACAATAGATCTGGTACACAGCATGGCATACTTTATAGAACCTATGGCTGAGGCATAGGGAATGACTTTCATTCTTTCTATCTTCTGCCGTGGTCGGGCTTTGAGTCTTACTCAACTTCACACCTTGTAATACAGGCAAGAACTCTTTCTTTGACTGCTCCATTTTGAACTTACTTCAAAATCTTGTCAAGGTATGTACTCATTGAAAAAACTTATCAAGCGTCTTGATCTATCTCTATAGATCTTGAAGCTCAATATGTAAGCAGCTTCACCGAAGTCTTTCTTTGAAAAACTCCTTTCAAACACTCCTTTATGCTTTACAGAATAATTCTACATTATTTCCGATCAACAATATGTCATTCACATATACTTATCAGAAATGCTGTAGTGCTCCCACTCACTTTCTTGTAAATACAGGCTTCATCGCAAGTCTGTATAAAACTATATGCTTTGATCAACTTATCAAAGCGTATATTCCAACTCCGAGATGCTTGCACCAGTCCATAGATGGATCGCTGGAGCTTGCATATTTTGTTAGCACCTTTAGGATTGACAAAACCTTCTGGTTGTATCATATACAACTCTTCTTTAATAAATCTATTAAGGAATGCAGTTTTGTTTATCCATTTGCCAGATTTCATAAAATGCGGCAATTGCTAACATGATTCCGACAGACTTAAGCATAGTTATGAGAGAGAAACTCTCATCGTATTCAACACCTTGAACTTGTCGAAAACCTTTTGCGACAATTCTAGCTTTGTAGATAGTAACACTATTATCATCGTCCGTCTTCCTCTTGAAGATCCATTTATTTTCTATGGCTTGCCGATCGTCGGGCAAGTCAACCAAAGTCCATACTTTGTTCTCATACATGGATCCCATCTCAGATTTCATGGCTTCAAGCCATTTTGCGGAATCTGGGCTCACCATCGCTTCTTCATAGTTCATAGGTTCATCATGATCTAGTAGCATGACTTCCAGAACAGGATTACCGTACCACTCTGGCGCGGATCTCACTCTGGTTGATCTGCGAGGTTCAGTAGTATCTTGTTATGAAGCTTCATGATCATCATCATTAGCTTCCTCACTAACTGGTGTAGGTGTCACAGAAACAGTTTTCTGTGATGTACTACTTTCCAATAAGGGAAGGTACAAGTTACCTTATCAAGTTCTACTTTCCTCCCACTCACTTCTTTCGAGAGAAACTCCTTCTCTGGAAAGGATCCATTCTAGCAACGAATATCTTGCCTTCGGATCTATGATAGAAGGTGTACCCAACATTTTCTTTTGGATATCCTATGAAGACGCACTTCTCCGATTTGAGCTTGCGCTTATCAGGATGAAACTTTTTCATATAAGCATCGCAACCCCAAACTTTAAGAAACAACAACTTTGGTTTCTTGCCAAACCATAGTTCATACGGTGTCGTCTCAACAGATTTAGATGTGCCCTTTTAACGTGGAATGCAGCTGTACTCTAATGCAATAACCCCAAAATGATAGTGGTAGATCGGTAGAGACATCATAGATCGCACCATATCTTAATAAAGTACGGTTATGACGTCGGACACACCATTACATTGTGTGTTCCAGGTGCGTGAGTAGTGAAAACTATTTCATTGTATTTTTAAACTGAAGGCCAAACTCGTAACTCAAATACTTTCTTCTACGATCACGTAGAAACTTTATTTTTGTTACGATGATTCACTTCACTCTGAAATTCTTTGAACTTTTCAAATGTTTCAGACTATGTTTCATCAAGTAGATATACTCATATCTGCTCAAATCATCTGTGAAGATCAGAAAATAATGATACTTGTCGCGAGCCTCAATATTCATCGGACCACATACATCAGTATGTATGATTTCCAACAAATCTGTTGCTCGCTCCATTGTTCCGAAGAACAGAGTCTTAGTCATCTTGCCCATGAGGCATGGTTCGCAAGCATCAACTGATTCATAATCAAGTGATTCCAAAAGCCCATCAGCATGGAGTTTCTTCATGCGCTTTAAACCAATATGACCTAAATGGCAGTGCCACAAATAAGTTGCACTATCATTATTAACTTTGCATCTTTTGGTTTCAATATTATGAATTATGTGTATCACTACGATCGAGATCCAACGAACATTTTCATTGGGTGTGTAACCATATAAGGTTTTATTCATGTAAACAGAACAACAATTTATTCTCTTACTTAAATGAATAACCGTATTTACAATAAACATGATCAAATCATATTCATGCTCAACGCAAACACCAAATAACACTTATTTAGGTTCAACACTAATCCCGAAAGTATAGGGAGTGTGCGATGATGATCATATCAATCTTGGAACCACTTCCAACACACATCGTCACTTCACCCTTAACTAGTCTCTGTTTATTCTGCAACTCCCGTTTCGAGTTACTAATCTTAGCAACTGAACTAGTATCAAATACCAGAGGGGTTGCTATAAACACTAGTAAAGTACACGTCAATAACATGTATATCAAATATACCTTTGTTCACTTTGCCATCCTTCTTATGCCTATCACTTGGGGTCAGTTCCGCTTCTAGTGACCAGTCCCTTTGCAGTAGAAGCACTTAGTCTCAGGCTTAGGACCAGACTTGGGCTTCTTCACTGGAGAAGCAACTTGCTTGCCATTCTTCTTGAAGTTCCCCTTCTTCCCTTGCCCTTTTCTGTGAAACTAGTGGTCTTGTTACCATCAACACTTGATGTTTTCTTGATTTCTACCTTCGTCGATTTCAGCATCACGAAGAGCTTGGGAATCGTTTCCGTTATCCCTTGCATATCATAGTTCATCACGAAGTTCTACTAACTTGGTGATGGTGACTAGAGAATTCTGTCAATCACTATTTTATCTGGAAGATTAACTCCCACTTGATTCAAGCGATTGTAGTACCCAGACAATCTGAGCACATGCTCACTAGTTGAGCGATTCTCCTCCATCTTTTAGCTATAGAACTTGTTGGAGACTTCATATCTCTCAACTTGGGTATTTGCTTGAAATATTAACTTCAACTCCTGGAACATCTCATATGGTCCATGACGTTCAAAACGTCTTTGAAGTCCCGATTCTAAGCGTTAAGCATGGTGCACTAAACTATCAAGTAGTCATCATATTGAGCTAGCCAAACGTTCATAACGTCTGCATCTGCTCCTGCAATAGGTCCGTCACCTAGCGGTGCATCAAGGACATAATTCTTCTGTGCAGCAATGAGGATAAACCTCAGATCACGGATCCAATCCGCATCATTGCTACTAACATCTTTCAACACAATTTTCTCTAGGAACATATCAAAATAAACACATGAAAGCAACAACGCGAGCTATTGATCTACAACATAATTTGCAAAATACTACCAGGACTAAGTTCATGATAAATTTAAGTTCAATTAATCATATTACTTAAGAACTCCCACTTAGATAGACATCCCTCTAATCCTCTAAGTGATCACGTGATCCAAATCAACTAAACCATGTCCAATCATCACATGAGATGGAGTAGTTTCATTGGTGAACATCGCTATGTTGATCATATCTACTATAATGATTCATGCTCGACCTTTCGGTCTCCGTGTTCCGAGGCCATATCTGCATATGCTTGGCTCGTCAAGTATTAACCTGAGTATTCGCTTGTGCAAAAACTGGCTTGCACCCGTTGTAGATTTGGACGTAGAGCTTATCACACCCGATCATCACGTGGTGTCTGGGACGATGAACTTTGGCAACGGTGCATACTCAGGGAGAACACTTCTTGATAATTTAGTGAGAGATCATCTTATAATGCTACCGTCAAATAAGCAAAATAAGATGTTATAAAGATAAACATCATAATGCAATCAAAATCACTGTGACATGATATGGCCATCTCATCTTGCGCCTTTGATCTCCATCTCCAAAGTACTGTCATGATCTCTATCGTCACCGGCATGACACCATGATCTCCATCATCTTGATCTATATCAATGTGTCGTCACACGGTCGTCTCGCCAACTATTGCTCTTGCAACTATTGCTATCGCATAGCGATAAAGTAAAGCAATTAGTTTTGGCGCTTGCATCTTATGCAATAAAGAGACAACCATAAGGCTTTTGCCAGTTGCCGATAACTTTAACAAAACATGATCATCTCATACAACAACTTATATCTCATCATCTTGACCATATCACATCACAACATGCCCTGCAAAAACAAGTTAGACGTCCTCTACTTTGTTTGTTGCAAGTTTTACGTGGCTACTACGGGCTTAAGCAAGAACCAATCTTACCTACGCATCAAAACCACAATGATAGTTTGTCAAGTTGGTGCTGTTTCAACCTTCGCAAGGACCGGGCGTAGCCACACTCGGCTCAACTAAAGTTGGAGAAACTGTCACCCGCAAGCCACCTATGTGCAAAGCACGTCGGGAGAACCGGTCTCGCGTAAGCGTACGCGTAATGTCGGTCCGGGCCGCTTCATCCAACAATACCGCCGAACCAAAGTATGACATGCTGGTAAGCAGTATGACTTATATCGCCCACAACTCACTTGTGTTCTACTCGTGCATATAACATCAAACACATAAAACCTAGGCTCGGATGCCACTGTTGGGGAACGTAGTAATTTCAAAAAATTCCTACGCACACGCAAGATCATGATGATGCACAGCAACGAGAGGGGAGAGTGTTGTCTACGTACCCACGCAGACCGACTGCGGAAGCGTTGACACAACGTAGAGGAAGTAGTCGTACGTATTCCCGATCCGACCGATCCAAGCACCGTTACTCCGGCACCTCCGTTTTTAGCACACGTACAGCTCGATGACAATCCCCGGGGCTCCGATCCAGCAAAGCGTCGGGGAGGCCGTCAGCACGACGGCGTGGTGACGATCTTGATGTTCTACCGTCGCAGGGCTTCGCCTAAGCACTGCTACAATATAATCGAGGTGGAATATGGTGGCAGGGGGCACCGCACACGGCTAAGGAACGATCTCAAGGATCAA
The DNA here is from genome assembly GCF_003073215.2 of Triticum urartu. Classification (NCBI taxonomy): domain Eukaryota; kingdom Viridiplantae; phylum Streptophyta; class Magnoliopsida; order Poales; family Poaceae; genus Triticum; species Triticum urartu. The sequence goes on from NC_053024.1 coordinate 9,677,723, forward strand.
CTTGTGTGTCCTAGGGTGCCCCCCTGCCTCCGTATATAAAGGAGCCAAGGGGGAGGGGGCGGCCGGCCAAGGAGGGCGCGCCAAGGGAGTCCTACTCCCTCTGGGAGTAGGATTCCCCCCCCCCCAATCCTAGTTGGAATAGGATTCCTCGAGGGGGGGAAAGAGAGAGAGGGGGCCGGCCACCTCTCCTTGTCCTAATAGGACTAGGGGAGGGGGGAGGCGCGCGGCCCACCTTGGGCTGCCCCTTTCTCCTTTCCACTAAAGCCCACTAAGGCCCATATAGCTCCTGGGGGGTTCCGGTAACCTCCCGGTACTCCGGTAAAATCCCGATTTCACCCGGAACACTTCCGATATCCAAACATAGGCTTCCAATATATCAATCTTTATGTCTCGACCATTTCGAGACTCCTCGTCATGTCCATGATCACATCCGGGACTCCGAACAATCTTCGGTACATCAAAATGCATAAACTCATAATAACTGTCATCGTAACGTTAAGCGTGCGGACCCTACGGTTCGAGAACAATGTAGACATAACCGAGACACGTCTCCGGTCAATAACCAATAGCGGGACCTGGATGCCCATATTGGCTCCTACATATTCTACGAAGATCTTTATCGGTCAGACCGCATAACAACATATGTTGTTCCCTTTGTCATCGGTATGTTACTTGCCCGAGATTCAATCATCGGTATCCAATACCTAGTTCAATCTCGTTACCGGCAAGTCTCTTTACTCGTTCCGTAATACATCATCTCGCAACTAACTCATTAGTTGCAATGCTTGCAAGGCTTATGTGATGTGCATTACCGAGAGGGCCCAGAGATACCTCTTCGACAATCGGAGTGACAAATCCTAATCTCGAAATACGCCAACCCAACATCTAACTTTGGAGACACATGTAATGCTCATTTATAATCACCCAGTTACGTTGTGACATTTGGTAGCACCCAAAGTGTTCCTTCGGCAAACGGGAGTTGCATAATCTCATAGTCATAGGAACATGTATAAGTCATGAAGAAAGCAATAGCAACATACTAAACGATCGGGTGCTAAGCTAATGGAATGGGTCATGTCAATCAGATCATTCAACTAATGATGTGATCCCATTAATCAAATAACAACTACTTTGTCTATGGTTAGGAAACATAACCATCTTTGATTAATGAGCTAGTCAAGTAGAGGCATACTAGTGACACTCTGTTTGTCTATGTATTCACGCATGTATTATGTTTCCGGTTAATACAATTCTAGCATGAATAATAAACATTTATCATGATATAAGGAAATAAATAATAACTTTATTATTGCCTCTAGGGCATATTTCCTTCAGAAGGAGGCGGCCTGGCAAAGGCAGCTCAACATCGAGGCCGACAACGTCAAGGCCAGGCAGAGGCAGCTCGACATCGAGGCCACGAACGCCGCCACCAAAGCGAAGGAGGTGGCCCTTGCGATCATGAGCGTGGACTTGTCGAAGATGAGCGACAAGACGAGGGCCTGGTTCGAGGCCAAGCAAAAGGAGATGCTCGAAGCCGAAGGCCTGAACTAGGTCGTCCGATCGGCCGTGGCCGTTCTTTTTGGAGGCTGGCATGGGTGCCGCCCGCCCGCTGGGCCGCTGGCTGTGTGTCGGCGAGAAAACATTCATTTTGATGGTTGGATGTGTTGCCGGCAAGGACAACTATTCATTTTGGAGGCTGGCTGTGTTGCCGGGCGCTGGCTGATGCCGGCGATGGACGTGTAGGCCGCTGGCTCTGTTGCCGGCGTGATGAACCGGGGCCGCTGGCCTGAACTAGGGCTTGACATTTGAAATGTTGCTTCTGCTTTTCTAAATAGACGCGGACAGGATGGGGCAAATGGATGCGGCCGCGCGCTGGGCGCACGGCCACCGCATCCCAGGACACGCCCGGACATGACCCCAAATCGCTACCCAAACGGACAGAATCCAGACAAAACGGACGTCCGTTTGGGGTCACGCGGTGGAGTTGGCCTTAGCTTTTGGCTTTTTTAACACATTACAGATGCAAGCGCTCATATACACGCGCATACGCTCACCCCCTATGAACACCTCCGAGAGACTGAGCCGTCATATTATCTTGAAATTTAAGAAGTCACCGTAGGCACCTCGTCGTCGACGGGAATGTCTCCTTTCACTGAATGCGCATCACCGAAAATCCTGAAATAAATTCAGGAATAAATGCGAGCACCAGGATTTGAACCCTGATGGGCTGGAGATACCACTGTCCCTCTAACCATCCAACCACAGGTTGGTTCGCCTTGATGGCCTTGTTAGATATTGTTACTGGGATGTAGCCCGTCAGCCCAGAACTTGCCTTTTCTCCTTCCCTGAAAAAAAAACGACGGAGCTATGTCAAGCTTATTGCTGAAATCACTTAACGTTTAAGGTACTCCTTGCAAAGGTCGTTCCCACCTCCTCAGGGGCTGACAAATGGCAACATGCAGTTTTTCCTTTCTTTTTCGTACATTTGTTTTTGAAAACATTTTAGTATCATGCGTCCAAATCCTGAACTGTTTTCATCGTTGTATTCCTCACGTCGAGGTCTTCGAAACTACATCCCATCTTAATATGTTTCGACGATTTTTTTTATGAAAAACCTAAAAGAACAGGAAAAATGCGTTTTTTAGAGAATGACAACTGTACCTCTCGCGGAAGCAAACCTCTGCCTCCACAAGAGGCAAACTTGTGTCTCTCGTACAAGGAAAAAAGGGAAGAAAACACGTTTTTCACAACTGTGCCTCTCGTGAAAGCAAACCTCTGCCTCCACAAGAAGCAAACTTGTTCCTCTTGTGAAAAGAAAAAACACACAGTTTTCCCTTTCTGAGAGGCACACTATGCCTCTTGTGGAAGCAAACCCGTATCTCCACAAGAAGCAAATATGTTCCTCTCGTGGAAGAAAAAAGAAAACATTTTTCCCTTTTCCGAGAGACACAGTTGTGCCTCCCACGAAAGCAAGCCTGTGTCTCTACACGAAGAAAATTTGTGCTTCTCGTGAATTTTGTTTCCTTCCCGAGAGGCACATCTGGGCCTCCGGGAGAAGAAAATCCATGTCTCTTATGGAAACAGAAAAATAAACGCAATTTTTTCTGCGCAATTGTTTTTCATTTTTTTTCCTCCAAAATTTCAAGGAAACATGGCAAAAACCGAAGAGCAAAAAAACAAATACATGCCTTAGTGGGCCGGTGCATTAAATTGGTTTTGAGATGGTTCTATAGACCTGTTTTAGAATCTTTCATACGTTTTTTAATATGATTTCTTTATTGGTTTTATTTTTTTTTGTTTCATTCAAATACATGTTTATTTTTTAATATGAGGTATAAGTTTTTGTATGCATGTTAAACATATTTCAAATATATGACAAACGATTTTTCAAATACACATTGAAGTTTTTTGAATGGTACAAAATATTTTTCTGAATTCTGTGAGCATTTTTATATTTTGTAAAAAAACATGAATATTTTTGAAATGCATGAAAATTGCTTAAAATGTCACAATTGTTTTGAAATATTTTTCTGAATAGTATGAAATATTTGTTTTGAATGACGATTTCTTTAAATGGCACGAGCATATTTTTAAAATACATGAACATTTTACTAAATGGTAAATAACCTTTGTTTGGAATTTATGTGGACATTATTTTACATTATATCAGCAATTGTTTAAAAATGTCATCAACATATTTTTCAAATATGTGAATATTTTTTAAATGATATGAACTTATTTTTGAATTCTATCGACATTTGTTAAAAGTTGCGCAAACATGTTTTTACACTGCATGAGCATTTTCTAAATGCTAGATGACCATTTCTAAATATTAAGTAAAATATTTTTACATTTACAAAATGTAAATAAAAGTAATAAAAAAACAAAGAACAAACGAGGAACAGAAGAAACGAACACATGAACGATACTGGGTCCGCTCACTAAAACCATCCTTGAGGTAACAATGCATTCCATCTCACATCATGCAAGACATAGTTGCTCTATAAAAAGGGCACTTTTTTGTGTGACCTATAATCCACTTTGTTTTCTGCATAGAGTTATTTCCGTATGTTTCTTGATAACTTTACACCCTTGCTATCTTCCAGCTAACGGATTTTCAATTCAGCATCATAAAAAAAAAATCTGTTCGATACTCTCAATTTCCCACACGTCGTGATGATCTTTGTATCAATATCTGGACTCAAAAGATACTAAAGAATGTAGATCTAACTGACACCAAATTGAAAAACCAATGCCTGTGTGTGGTTTTGTTTTTGCACAAGGAAGAGGAATAAATGGAAGCAATATTTTTGTAGTACCGAGAATTCTTTTTATTTTCAGAAATAAGAGAAGATCAAATCGGAAGAGTGAGGGATAAATTAGATCATAATTATTAATTTGGTTGATTTGGAGAACTTTTTTTTGAAATAATCGTAATTGGTGAGAGGCTCTTCTTGAGAGTCTGAGACGAAACTACAAAGAGAAGAAATTGTGCACATCACCGGTACTAATCCAAATGACCAAGACAGTCCATATTCGTTTTTAGTAGTTCTCTCAAATGATCCGACTAATCTCCCGGTCTTACACCTTTGTATGTTGTAGGGGGATGTACCCTGCACCTTAGCCATTTATCGCATTAACTCGAGTTTTCGGGATGTTTACAACCTATATTAATTAACAACACACCTATCATAATTTAAGGGAATTCATCACATATAGATAAAATAATAAGTGCTCCACCAACTTTTATATGCGTGATTTTTAGATTATTTTCCCTTCATATATAACACTCGCTCTTCGGTCTTCATGAGAGTAGATAACATGAGGTTGATTCACTTTGTTATAACTTGTCAGTAGCACTAGCTTAGTTCATTAATTATGTGCCAATTACATAAACAACAGAGGATACACATGAGAGAAGCCAAAAACACAAATGAGAACATTGGCAGGGAATAGGAGGCATCGGTAACAAGGGTGGAGCGACAACCTCACTTGTGACGAGGCTGAAAAATAAACACACGTGCCTTCTTGCCACGATGAGAGAGACCTCGAAATTGCATGGCTGGAAAGCTGAAAATGGTTGACATTACAAATTACCTCGTATGTTTCATTACACCATGCACACGAGAGAACGGCTTGAGAAGGCTTTGGTGTAGCTTTTAGTTTCCTCACAATTAGTGCTGCTACTGCTTGGGGAAATCAGGAGGAAAATGCTTCATATACTTCTTACAATTTGGTCAATAGCACAAAGCGATGATAACTTCCAGCGCTAAGATGCACAGAAATTATTATATAGCAGATTTTTTTAATTACTACTGTAGCCAATTTCTCCTTGAAAAATTATTGCTACCCAACTGCTCTAGCCAAGTTCTTCTTATTCTTTTCCATATTTTTCTGTAAAGGTAAAACACCTGTGAATATATGCGGCATACATACTCTCCGACTTTGTCGTTATTTAGTTCAGCCTCTGCCCGTCGTTGTCGTCGTCCGTGAGATTCCTTGGTTGATGCGGTGCGGTTGTGAACTCCCTCAATGGACATGCGGCCGCCCAATTCCTCGCCGCAAGGTCAGATTCCTAACCCGCCGGGCCAAAACCTTCTCGATTCCATTAGCTCCATGGGAACCTCCCTCGTGCCTTGCTGATTAACCAGTGCACTGTGTGGGGATCTTGTCGTGAACGAGAGCCGTCGAATGGTGGGTCAAGGCTAATTTCTTGTAGGTACAACAATTTTGAAGGGCTTTGGTATAACTTTTAGTTTTATCGCATTTGTGTCGCTAGCAGCTGAAGAAATCAAGCAAGCAATGTTCTTACAATTTGGTTAGCTATGCAAATTAATGATAATGTCCATTGTCAAGATGCACACAAAAAGTCAATGTACAGCAGATATTTTATGTGGCTATGCATACTTTTGTACTCTTTTTTTGTTCTTTTTTTTCTTGATATCTTTACACCTTGCTATCTTCCAGTTAGCTAACTTTTAATTCTGTATTATTCAAAGTTTCTTGCAATCCGATCCACTATGCAGTCATCTGGATGATTTTTTTTACAAAATTTAGAATCAGATGCACGCGTGTGTGGTTTGATTTCTCAAGGAGGGGCATGAATAAATGGAAGCAAATTTGTGTTACGGTGTTGGACGATTTTTTTTTAAAAAAATTGGCAACAAAATTTCATTTCGAAAATGAGAGAGAGGACAAAATGAAACTACGCTTACATCCTTGAATGATTTTCAGGAGCAACTTTTTTTTAAATAAATCGCAATTGGTATGAGCCTTAGACGAAAATAAGGAAGAGAAAAGAGGGTACACATTCTAATTACTAATCCAAACAATCAAGAGAGTCCATCCAATGATTGCATGTTAGTCTGATGGATCCCTAGGGATCGACCCAATCCTGATCATGTATGGTTTTAGTTCTCTCAGACGACCATGCTAATGTGTGTACTGCTTGTTTGGCACATGGGTGGGTACGATTAATCACCTTCTTACACCTTCATAACCTTATAGGGTGAAAGCCGTAGCACCTTTGTGATTTACTGCATCATCTCAAGCTTCCAATACATGTAAATCCTATATTAATTAAGAAAAATACACCTACCCTAACTCAAGGGAATTTATCACTTACAGATAAATAAGTTCTCCACCAACCCTCACCTGTATGAATATTGAATTGTCCCCTTATAAAGCCACTCTCTCTTCACTGCAGTAGATACACATGTTGGGTGGTTTCACTTTGCTTTAACTTGTTGATAGCATTAGCTTAGATCATCACAAAGGTGAGCTAAAGAGGCAAATGAGCACATGACCAAGAATAGAAGGCGTCAGTAATCTTGGTGGAGCGACAACTTCATATGCCACGGGATCTAAATGATCATGGTATTGAGTCTTCTTGCCAAATCGAGCGATCTCTCAAAACTGCAAGGTTGGAAGGCTAAAAAAGTTACCATTACGAGTCATCACGTGGGTTTCATTAGACACTGTGCACATGGATAACAAGCAAGCATGAGGGCCTTCCTGTTAGGGAGAGCGATTTGAGCCAGTTTTGACGTAACTTTTGGTTCCGTCCACAATTTGTGTTGCTACCGCTCTAGGGATTCACAAAAAAAGTTTAATATAGTTCTTATAATTTTTTTGCAAAAGGAAAATTCTTATAATTTAGGGATAATGGTGTCAATCAATAATAACCTCCATAGCCATGATGCATAAAAAATCACCATAGAACGAGTATTTAATAAAAAAAAAACTATCACAATTGATGGAACCGTGCCTACAAACTACCATTTTACAAATTTGTGTGAAACCACCACTTTTTCGCTAATCTTTTGACTAAAAACTACCATGTATAAAAGTGTCCGATTCGACTCGTTTAAACCCGATTATGACAGAGTTGGCCCACACGTTAGAACTGAAAAAGTCAACACAGTTTAGTTCGACCGTCAACATACCCCACACGTCAGTGTCTATCTTCTTGCTCCTCCTATATCTCTCTTAGGCATTTCAACAAACACCTCGTCTTCGTGCCCCACGGCGAGCACTAGTGTCGTCCATGTCGCACACAGGCTGCTGGAGTCGAGGATGACGGAGGCAGTGCCGAAGCAGGACGACGAGATATCTCTCACCCATCCCATGGCTTCGCCTTGGTCCGAGCTCCCACATGAGCTCCTGGGGCTCTTCGTCGTCCGCATCCCGCTCCTTTGTGTAGGTGCAGCCGGCGCGCGCGGCCACGACGCCGTACGCAGCCGAGCACGCGCGCCTCGACGAGGAGCTACAGGAGTGCGAGTCCTGCCTGCGCAACGAGTTGCGTCGCCCGCCTCCCGCTCCTCCGTGCAGGTCCAGCCGGCGCAGCTCGTCAGCAACTCTGTGGGCGATGGCAAGCGGGAGCAACGGCAAGCAGCGGCGGTGGCGGAAGCAAGCAGCAGCTGCGGACGGCAAGCGGGAGCAACGGCAAGCAGCAGCAAGCGGCGGTCGCGCATGGCTAGCTAGCTAGCTCCGCCTGGCCGCAGTGCGTGAGCTAGCTAGCTAGCTAGCTAGCTCCGACTGCATCCGTCGTGAGCTAGCTAGCTCCGGCTGGCCACGTGGTCCCGATTGAGGCTGAGTGGACAGGGAGAAGTTACCACCACCTGAGGCTAATCAGGTTTAATTTTTGGCTAATCAATCATTAAGTCCATATGGTAGTTTTTAGTTAAAGATTAAAGAAAAAGCGGTAGTTTTTGGCACAAATTTGTAAAGTGGTAGCTTATGAACACGGTTCCACGAATTGTGGTATTTTTTTGTTAATACTCTCATAGAACAGATAAATTGTAAATAGCTACTCTTTTAATTCTCTTTGATCAGTTATTTATATGTGCCTATAGTTCTTTTTGATATTTTCACTCTCCATATTTTGATCTGAAGATAAAACACTGCCACTGCCGCTGTTGGGCCATGCAGTGGCGGGAGCCGTTCCATATAGTTTTTTTGCTTGATAACTTTACACCGTTGCTATCTTCCAGCTAACTGATATTCGATTTGATAATATTCAAAGTTTTTGTCAGTTCGATCCGCTTCACACACAACCCGATGATTCATTATGAAATTGTAAATTAGATCAATGTGTGCGGTTTGGTTTCTTGAGTAGGAACATGAATAAATGCAAGCAAAATTTTATATCATTGGGAACAAAATTTCTTTTCATAATTGGGAGAGGACCAAATCAAAAGAGTGAAGAATAAATGAAACTGTGATTACGTCCTTGAATGATTTCCAGGAGCAACATTTTTTGAAACAAACCACAATTGATGGGAGCTTCAGATGAAAACATGGAAGATAGAGGGTGCACATTCCCACTATTAATCCGGACAATCAAGAGAGTCCTCCAATGGTTTCATGCTAGTCCAGGGATCATCCCCGTCCGTGGTTGCCCCCGATTTTAGTTCTCTGGATGGATCATATTAATTTGTTAACGTGTGTACTGCTTGTTTGGCACATTGTGGGTCCAATTATTCTTCCATAAGTCTTACATCTCTGTATCTTGTAAGGTGAAACATGTAGCATCTTTTTTTTTTGCAGAACGAAACATATAGCATCTTAACAATTTACTTAATCGGTTCATGCTTTAAGACGTGTAGAATCTATATTAGTTACGGAAATTACAACTACCATAACTAATGGAAATTTATCACAAGTAGATAAATAAGTTCTCCACCAACCTTCATCTGCACAAATATTGATTTCTTCCTTCATATAAGCCACTCTCTTTTCACAGGAGAAGATATATATGTTGGGCGCCGGCTTCACTTTGTTGTAACTTGTTGGTACCATTAGCCCATCAAATGGGTAGTAGTCACACAAACAAATGAGCACGAGATGAAAATAGGAGGCGTCGTTAATCGGGATGGAGCGACGATGTCGAATGCCACACGATCAAAATGAGTATGGTGTTAGGCCTTCGTGCAAGTCGAGCCGGATCTGGAAAACGTACGACTAAGGGTCTCAGAACATCTACCATTACAAGTCATCTTGTGTGTTTCATTAGACACTGGGCATGTGGATTAGAAGCAAGCACGAAGGACCTTCATGTTAGACAGGGAGAGAGAGAGAGAGAGGCCGATCAAGTTTTGACGTAACTTTCACTTTCATCAGAATTTGTATCGCCACCGCTCGAGCGCATCATTAGAACAAAAATATTCCATATAGTTCTTACAACTTACTTAATAAAGTAATAAAAGTAACCTTCATTGCTATGATGCACAAAAAAATGAAAATCATTATAGAACAGTTTAACTCTTAAATCGCTACTTTGGCCAATTTCTCTTTGAAAAGTTATTTATATGTGCATGGAGTTCCTTTTGCCTTTTCTTTCTCTCTACATATTTTCATCTGAAGGATAAACACATGTGAATATAAGTGACACACGTACTCTCTCCAGTCCTGCTATTATCCACTTCAGCCGCCACCACCCGTCGTTGGCGGGATCCCATTGTTGATGCGTCCGTGAACTCCCCCGATGGTACACAATCGCCCAACTCCTCGCCGCAAGGTTGGATTCCTAACCAGCCGGGCGGAAACCCCGGCGCGATTTCTTGAGCTGCCCTGGAACCTGTGGGATCTTGTGGGGAATGAGAGGCGAGGGTTTGTATCAGTAGAACAGACAATTAAGAGAACAAGGAAGATAGAGGGTGCACATTCCCGCTATTAATCCAAACGATCAAGAGAGGCCTCCAATGGTTGCATGCTAGTCTAGGGATCAGCTCCGTCCGTGGTTGTCCCCGATTTTGGTTCTTCGGAATGATCATATTTAATGGTGCACTGCTTGTTTGGCACATATGTGGGTCCAATTATTCTTCTATAAGTCTTACATCTTGTAAGGAGAAACATGTAGCATCTTAGCAATTTACTTCATCGGCTCATGCTTTAAGACGTGTATAATCTATATTAGTTAAGAAAAGTACAACTACCACAACTAAAGGAAAATTATCACATGTAGATAAATAAATTCTCCAGCAACCTTCACCAGCACAAATATTGATTTGTTCCTTTATATAAGCCACCCCCCTTTCACGAGAGTAGATAGATATATTGGGCGGCTTCACTTTGTTTTAACTTGTTGGTAGCATTAGCCCATCGAGGGCATGCACATGATCAAAAAGACTATGGTACTAGGCCTTCTTGCCAAGTCGAGCCGCATTTGGAAAACATATGACTACGAGTCTCGAAACATCTACCACTACAAGTCATCTTGTGTGTTTCATTAGACACTGTGCACCTGGATTAGAAGCAAGCACGAAGGACCTTCCTGTCAGAGAGAGAGGCCTCGTCTGAGTTTTGATGTAACTTTCAGTTTCATCAGAATTTGTACCGCCACCCCTTGAACGCATCATCAGAACAAAAATGTTCAATATAGTTCTTACAACTTATTTAATAACGTACTCCAGTAATTAATAATAACTTCCATCGCTAAGATGCACAAAAAACAAATGAAAATCATTATAGAGCAGTTTAACTCTTAAATTGCTACCGTGGCCAATTTCTCTTTGAAAAGTTATATTTATATGTGCGTGGAGTTCTTTTTGCTAATTTTCTCTCTCCATGTTTTGGTCTGAAGATAAAACACAAACACGTGTGAATATACGTGACGCGCGTACTCTCTCCGGTCCTGCTATTACCCACTTCAGCCGCCACAGCCCGTCCTCGTTGTCGTCGGCGGCGAGATACCGTGGTTGATGTGGCCGTGAACTCCCCCGATGGCCACGCAGCCGCCCAGGTCCTCACTGCAAGGTCAGATTCCTAACTCGCTGGGCCGAAACCTCCCCAATTCTTGAGCTTCCTGGGAACACTCCTCGCGCTTCGCTGATTAGGCAGCACCCCATGCGGGGGTCTCGTGGGGAATGAGAGGCGAGGGTTTGTATCAGTAGAAACTGGTTATTAGATGCCGTGGTTGCCCTTTGGAGAGTGGAGGGTACCACCCAAGTTCATCATATTGATTTCAGTGTTACTTTTTTCTTGGAGACAAGGCTTAAAAAATTTCGGTTTCATCCTCGCCATGCATAATGTCCATTTTCTCCAAGTTTCTTCCTCTCATGCGCTGGCCCTCTATTATTGCTGTTGGGGAACGTTGCATGAAAAAAATAAATTCTACGCACACGCAATGATCTATCGATAGAGATGCATAGCAACGAGAGGGAGAGTGTGCCTACGTACCCTTGTAGACCGTAAGCAGAAGCGTTTCACAATGCGGTTGATGTAGTCGAACTTCTTCACGCTCCAACTGATCAAGTACCGAATGCACGACACCTCCGTGTTCTGCACACGTTCAGCTCGATGACGTCCCTCGCCTTCTTGATCCAGTAAGACGTCGAGGTAGTAGATGTGTTCCATCAGCATGATGGCGTGGTGACGATGATGGTGAAGTGATCTCCGCAAGGCTTCGCCTAAGCACTACGAAAATATGACCGGGGATGTAAACGGTGGAGGGGGGCACCGCACACGGCCATGCAATTGTCTGGCGTGTGCTAGCCCCCCCCCATATATATATAGGTGCGAGGGAGAGGGGAGGCTGCCAGGAGGCGCCCCAAGTAGGCTGAATCCTACTTGGGGTCCTCCCCAAGTGGCGCCCCCTTGCCATATTTAACAGAGAGAGAAGGAAAGAGGGGGGGGGGAAGTGGGAATCCTAATCCACACTTTCCTTTCCGTTCTCCCCTTTCGTTCCCCTCCTTAGGCCGGACCATATGGGGGGCGCTCCAGCCCCTTGTGGCTGGTGTGTTTCCCCTCTTGGCCCATAAGGCCCATATCTTTTGCCGGGGGTGCCCGGAACCCCTTCCAGTGACCCGATATGTACCCGATACCCTCCGAAACACTTCCGATGTCCGAATACCATCGTCCTATATATCAATATTTACCTCTCGACGACTCCTTGTTATGTCCGTGTTCTCATCCGGGACTCCGAACAACATTCGGTCACCAAATCACATAACTCATATAATACTATATCGTCATCAAACGTTAAGCGTGCGGACCCTACGGGTTCGAGAACTATGTAGACACGACCGATACACCTCTCCGGTCAATAACCAATAGCGGAACCTGGATGCCCATATTGGCTCCTACATATTCTACGAAGATCTTTATCGGTCGAACCGTTATGACAACATACGTAATTCCCTTTGTCCATCGGTATGTTACTTGCCCGAGATTCGATCGTCAGTATCTTCATACCTAGTTCAATCTCATTACCGGCATGTCTCTTGACTCGTTCCGTAATACATTATCCTGCAACTAACTCATTAGTCACTTTGCTTGCAAGGCTTCTTGTGATGTGTATTACCGAGAGGGCCTAGAGATACCTCTCTGATACTCGGAGTGACAAATCCTAATCTCGATCTATGCCAACTCAACAAACACCTTCAGAGATACCTGTAGAGCATCTTTATGATTACCCAGTTAACGTTGTGACATTTGATAGCACACAAGGCATTCCTCCGGTATCTGGGAGTTGCATAATCTCATAGTCGAAGGAATATGTATTTGACACGAAGAAAGCAATAGCAATAAAACTGAACGATCATTATGCTAAGCTAACGGATGGGTCTTGTCCATCACATCATTCTCGTAATGATGTGATCCTGTTATCAAATGACAACTCATGTCCATGGTTAGGAAACCTTAACCATCTTTGATCAACGAGCTAGTCAAGTAGAGGCTCACTAGGGACACGGTGTTTGTTTATGTATTCACACATGTATCTAGGTTTCCGATCAATATAATTCTAGCATGAATAATAAACCTTTATCATGAATAAGGATATATAAAATAATAATTTTATTATTGCCTCTAGGGCATATTTCCTTCAGTCTCCACTTGCACTAGAGTCAATAATTTAGTTCACATCACCATGTGATTTAACACCCGTAGTTCACATCGCTATATGACCAACACCCAAAGAGTTTACTAGAGTCAATAATCTAGTTCACATCGCCATGTTATTAACACCCAAAGAGTACTAAGGTGTGATCATGTTTTGCTTGTGAGAGAAGTTTAGTCAACGGGTCTGTCACATTCAGATCCATATGTATTTTGCAAATTTTTATGTCTACAATACTCTAGCTAATTGCTCCCACTTTCAATATGTATCCAGATTGAGACCCAGAGTCATCCAAATTGGCGTCAAAGCTTGCATCGACGTAAGCCTTTACGATGAAATCTTTATTACATCCACAATCGGGAAATATCTCCTTTGTCCTCTTAGGTAACTAAGGATAATTTTGACCGATGTCCAGTGATCTCCTCCTGGATCACTATTGTACCCCCCCTTGCCAAACTCATGGCAAGGTACTCAACATGGCATACTTTATAGAACCTATGGCTGAGGCATAGGGAATGACTTTCATTCTCTCTCTATCTTCTGCCGTAGCCAGGTTTTGAGTCTGACTCAACTTCACATCTTGTAACACAGGCTAGAACCCTTTCTTTGACTGATCCATTTTGAACTTCTTCAAAACTTTGTCAAGGTACATGCTTTGTGAAATTCCTATTAAGCGTCTTGATGTATCTCTATAGATCTTGATGCCCAATATATAAGCAGCTTCACCGAGGTCTTTCATTGAAAAACTCTTATTCAAGTATCATTTTATGCTATCCAGAAATCCTATATCATTTCCAATCAATAATATGTCATCTACATATAATATCAGAAATGCTACAGAGCTCCCACTCATTTTCTTGTAAATACAGGCTTCACCGAAAGTTTGTATAAAACCATATGCTTTGATCACCTCATAAAAGTGTATATTCCAACTCCGAGATGCTTGCACCAGTCCATGGATGGATCGCTGGAGTTTGCACACTTTGTTAGCATCTTTGGGAAGGACAAAGTCGTCTGGTTGCATCATATACAACTCTTCTTTAAGAAATCCATTAACGAATGCAGTTTTGACGTCCATTTGCCAGATTTGATAATCATAAAATGCGGCAATTGGTAACATGATTCGCACGGACTTAAGCATCGCTACGGGTGAGAAAGTCTCATCGTAGTCAACCCTTGAACTTGTCGAAAATCTTTTGCGACAAGTCGAGCTTTGTAGATAGTAATATTACCATCAGCGTCGGTCTTCTTCTTGAAGATCCATTTATTCTCTATGGCTTGCCTATCATCGGGCAAGTCCACCAAAGTCCACACTTTGTTCTCATACATGGATCCTATATCAGATTTCATGGCCTCAAGCCATCTGTCAGAATCTGGGCTCATCATAGCTTCTTGATATCATAGCTTCTTGATAGTTCGTAGGTTCGCCTTGGTCTAGTAACATGACTTCCAGGACAGGATAACCATACCACTCTAGTGCGGATCGTGCCCTGGTTGACCTACGAGGTTAAGTAGTAACTTGATCTGAAGTTTTGTGATCATTATCATTAGCTTCCTCTCTAGTTGGTGTAGGCATCACGGAACCGATTTCTTTGATGTGCTACTTTCCAATTCGAGAGAAGGTACAATTACCTCATCAAGTTCTACTTTCCTCGCACACACTTCTTTCGAGAGAAACTCCTTCTCTAGAAAGGTTCCATTCTTGGCAATAAAGATCTTGCCTTCGGATCTATTGTAGAAACTGTACCCAATTGTTTCCTTAAGGTATCCTATGAAGACGCACTTCTCCGATTTGGGTTCGAGGTTATCAGGCTAAAGCCTTTTGACATAAGTGTCGCAACCCCAAACTTTTCAGAAATGATAGCTTAGGTTTCTTGCTAAACCATAGTTCATATGGTGTCGTCTCAATGGATTTAGATGGTGCCCTATTTAACGTGAATGCAGCTGTCTCTAATGCATAACCCCAAAACAATAGTGGTAGATCGGTAAGAGACATCATAGATCACACCATATCCAATAAAGTACGGTTACGACATTCAGACACACCATTACGCTGCGGTGTTCCAGGTGGCGTGAGTTGTGAAACTATTCCACATTGTTTTAAATAAAGGCCGAACTCATAACTCAAATATTTGCCTCCGTGATCAGATTGTAGAAACTTTATTTTCTTGTTACGATGATTCTCCACTTCACTATGAAATTCTTTGAACTTTTCAAATGTTTTAGACTTGTGTTTCATTAATTAGATATACCCATACCTGCTGCGTGCTTCAACACTCATCGGTATGTATTATTTCTTATAAGTCATTAGTTGGCTCCATTGTTCTGGAGAACGGAGTTTTAGTCATCTTTCCCATGAGGCATGGTTCGCAAGTATCAAATGATTCATAATCAAGTGATTCCAAAAGTCCATCCGCATGGAGTTTCTTCATGCGCTTTACACCAATACGACCTAAACGACAGTGCCATAAATATGTTACACTATCATTATCAACTTTTGTATCTTTTGGCATCAATATTATGAATATGTGTATCACTACGATCGAGATTCAATATACCATTCACATTGGGTGTATGAGCATAGAAGGTTTTATTCATGTAAACATAACAACAACTATTCTCTTACTTAAATGAATAACCGTATTGCAATAAACATGATCCAATCATATTCATGATCAATGAAAAACACCAAATAACATTTATTCAGGTTCAACACTAATCGTGAAGGTAGAGGGAGTGTGTGATGGTGATTGTATCAACCTTGGAATCACTTCCAACACTCATCGTCACCTCGCCCTTAACTAGTCTCTGTTTATTCTGCAACTCCTGTTTCGAGTTACTAATCTTAGCAACTGAACTGGTATCAAATACCCAGGGGCTACTACGAACACTAGTAAGGTACACATCAATGACATGTATATGAAATACACCTTTGTTCACTTTTTCATCCTTCTTATCCGCCAAATACTTGGGGTAGTTCCGCTTCTAGTGACCAGTTCATTTGCACTAGAAGCACTCAGTTTCAGGCTTGGGTCCAGCTTTGGGCTTCTTCCCGAGAGTGGCAACTTGCTTGCCATTCTTCTTGAAGTTCCCTTTCTTTCCCTTTCCTTTTTTCTTGAAACTAGTGGTCTTGTTAACCATCAACACTTGATGCTCCTTCTTGATTTCTACCTCCGCGTTCTTAAGCATTGCGAAGAGCTCAGGAATTGTTTTGTTCATCCCTTGCATATTATAGTTCATCACGAAGCCTTTGTAGCTTGGTGGCAGTGATTGAAGAACTCTGTCAATAACACAATCAACTGGAAGATCAACTTCCAGCTGAGTCAAGTGATTATAATGCCCGGACACTTTGAGTATGTGTTCACTGACAGAACTGTTCTCCTCCATCTTGCAGTTATAGAACTTGTTGGGGACTTCATATCTCTCAACCTGGGCATTTGCTTGAAATATTAACTTTAACTCCTGAAACATCTCATATGCTCCATGACGTTCAAAACGCCTTTGAAGTACCAGTTCTAAGCCGTAAAGCATGTCACACTGAACTATCGAGTAGTCATCAGATCGAGCTTGCCAGACATTCAAAACATCATCATCTGCTCGTGCAGCAGGCCTTTCACCTAGCGGTGCATCAAGGACATAATTCTTCTCTGCAGCAATGAGGATAATCCTCAGATCACAGACCCAGTCCGCATCATTGCTACTATCATCTTTCAACTTAGTTTTCGATAGGAACATATAAAAAATATAGTGGAGTTACATCGCGAGCTATTGATCTACAACATAGATATGCAAATACTATCAGGACTAAGTTCATGATAAATTAAGTTCATTTAATAAAATTACTTAAGAACTCCCACTTAAATAGACATCCCTTAAGTCATCTAAGTGATACGTGATCCAAATTAACTAACCCATGTTCCATCATCACATGAGATGGGGTAGTCATCAATGGTGAACATCTCTATGTTGATCATATCTACTATATGATTCACGTTCGACCTTTCGGTCTCCTGTGTTCCGAGGTCATGTCTGTACATTCTAGGCTCGTCAAGTTTAACCTAAGTATTCTGCATGTGCAAAACTGTCTTACACCCGCTGTATGTGAACGTAGAGTCTATCACACCCGACCATCACGTGGTGTCTCAACACGACGAACTGTCGCAACGGTGCATACTCAGGGAGAACACTTTTACCTTGAAATTTAGTGAAGGGAACATCTTATAATGCTACCGTCATACTAAGCAAAATAAGATGCATAAAAGATAAACATAACCTGCAATCAAAATATGTGACATGATATGGCCATCATCATCTCGTGCTTTTGATCTCCATCTCCAAAGCATCGTCATGATCTCCATCGCCACCGGCTCGACACCTTGATCTCCATCGTTGCGTCGTGGTCGTCTCGTCAACTGTTGCTTCTACAACTATTGCTAACTCATAGCGATAAAGTAAAGCAATTACATGACATTTGCATTTCATACAATAAAGAGACAACCATAAGGCTCCTGCCGGTTGCCTGATAACTTACAAAAC
The DNA here is from genome assembly GCF_003073215.2 of Triticum urartu. Classification (NCBI taxonomy): domain Eukaryota; kingdom Viridiplantae; phylum Streptophyta; class Magnoliopsida; order Poales; family Poaceae; genus Triticum; species Triticum urartu. The sequence goes on from NC_053024.1 coordinate 9,695,598, forward strand.
ATGATCATCTCATACAATAATGTATATCACATCATGTTTTGACCATATCACATCACAACATACCCTACAAAAACAAGTTAGACGTCCTCTACTTTGTTGTTGCAAGTTTTACGTGGCTGCTACGGGTTTCTAGTAAGAACCGTTCTTACCTACGGCAAAAATCACAATGGTGATTCGTCAAGTTTGTTGTTTTAACCTTCTTCAAGGACCGGTCGTAGTAAAACTCGATTCAACTAAAGTAAGATAAATAGACACCCGCCAACCACCTTTATGCAAAACTAGTTGCATGTCGGTCGGTGGAACCGGTCTCATGTGCGTGGACATGTAAGGTTGGTCCGGGCCGCTTCATCCCACAATACCGCTAAATCAAAATAAGACGTTGGTGGTTGCTACCTCTTGAGCACTGCGTTGGATTTCCCCGAAGAGGAAGGGATGATGCAGCAAAGTAGCGTAAGTATTTCCCTTAGTTTTTGAGAACCAAGGTATCAATCCAGTAGGAGGCTACGCTCGAGTCCCTCGTACCTACACAAAAACAATAGCTCAACGCAACCAACGCGCTTAGGGGTTGTCAATCCCTTCACGGTCACTTACGAAAGTGAGATATAATAGAGATGATAAATAATATTTTTGGTATTTTTGGTATAGAGATGCAAAGTAAAAAGTAAAAGTAAAGTAAAAGCAAAGCAATAATAAAGTGATGGAGATTAATATGATGAGAAAGAGACCCAGGGGCCATAGGTTTCACTAGTGGCTTCTCTCAAGAGCATAAGTATTCTACGGTGGGTGAACAAATTACTGTTGAGCAATTGACAGAATTGAGCATAGTTATGAGAATATCTAGGTATGATCATGTATATAGGCATCACGTCCGAGACAAGTAGACCGACTCCTGCATGCATCTACTACTATTACTCCACTCATCGACCGCTATCCAGCATGCATCTAGAGTATTAAGTTAAAAACAAAGTAACGCCTTAAGCAAGATGACATGATGTAGAGGGATAGTTTCATGCAATATGATAAAAACCCCATCTTGTTATCCTCGATGGCAACGATACAATACGTGCCTTGCTGCCCCTTCTATCACTGGGAAAGGACACCGCAAGATCGAACCCAAAGCTAAGCACTTCTCCCATGGCAAGAACAACCAATCTAGTAGGCCAAACCAAACTGATAATTCGAAGAGACTTGCAAAGATAACCAATCATACATAAAAGAATTCAGAGAAGATTGAAATATTATTCATAGATAGACTTGATCATAAACCCACAATTCATCGGTCTCAACAAACACACCGCAAAAAGAAGATTACATCGAATAGATCTCCACGAGAGAGGGGGAGAACATTGTATTGAGATCCAAAAAGAGAGAAGAAGCCATCTAGCTACTAGCTATGGACCCGTAGGTCTGAAGTAAACTACTCACACTTCATCGGAGAGGCTTGGATGATGATGTAGAAGCCCTCCGTGATCGATGCCCCCTCCGACGGAGCTCCAGAACAGGCCCCAAGATGGGATCTCGTGGATATAGAAAGTTGCGGCGGTGGAATTAGGTTTTTGGCTCTATATTTGATCGTTTGGGGGTACGTGGATATATATAGGAGGAAGAAGTACGTTGGTGGAGCTTCGAGGGGCCCATGAGGCAGGGGGGCAGGCCCTCCACCCTCGTGACCGCCTCATGGCTTCCTTGACGGAGGGTCCAAGTCTCCTAGATCTTATTTGATGAGAAAATCACGTTTCCAAAGGTTTCATTCCGTTTGGACTCCGTTTGATATTCCTTTTCTTCGAAACCCTAAAATAGGCAAAAACAGCAATTCTGGGCTGGGCCTCCGGTTAATAGGTTAGTCCCAAAAATAATATAAAAGTGGATAATAAAGCCCAATAATGTCCAAAACAGTAGATAATATAGCATGGAGCAATCAAAAATTATAGATACGTTGGAGACGTATCAAGCATCCCCAAGCTTAATTCCTGCTTGTCCTCGAGTAGGTAATTGATAACAACAGAATTTTTGATGTGGAGTGCTACTTGGCATAATTTCAATGTAAATCTTCTTAACTGTGGTATGAATATTCAGATTCAAAAGATTCAAGACAAAAGTTCATGTTGACATAAAAATAATAATACTTCAAGCATACTAACTAAGCAATTATGTCTTCTCAAAATAACATGGCCAAAGAAAGCTATCCCTACAAAATCATATAGTCTGGCTATGCTCTATCTTCACCGCACAAAGTATTTAAATCATGCACAACCCCGATGACAAGCCAAGCAATTGTTTCATACTTTTGACATTTTCAAAACTTTTTCGATTTTCACGCAATACATGAGCGTGAGCCATGGATATATCACTATATGTGGAATAGAAGGGAGGTTGTGGAGAAGACAAAAAGGGAGAAGATAGTCTCACATCAACTAGGCATATCAACGGGCTATGGAGATGCCCATCAATAGATATCAATGTGAGTGAGTAGGGATTGCCATGCAACGGATGCACTAGAGCTATAAGTATATGAAAGCTCAAAAGAAACTAAGTGGGTGTGCATCCAACTCACTTGCTCATGAAGACCTAGGGCATTTTGAGGAAGCCCATCATTGGAATATACAAGCCAAGTTCTATAATGAAAAATTCCCACTAGTATATGAAAGTGACATAATGAGAGACTCTCTATCATGAAGATCATGGTGCTACTTTGAAGCACAAGTGTGGTAAAAGGATAGTAACATTGTCCCTTCTCTCTTTTTCTCTCATTTTTTTATTTGGGCCTTCTCTTTTTTTATGGCCTCTTTTTTTCGTCCGGAGTCTCATCCCGACTTGTGGGGGAATCATAGTCTCCATCATCCTTTCCTCACTTGGGACAATGCTCTAAAAATGGTGATCATCACACTTTTTTTTTCTTACAACTCAACAATTACAACTCGATACTTAGAACAAGATATGACTCTATATGAATGCCTCCAGCGGTGTACCGGGATATGCAATGAATCAAGAGTGACATGTATGAAAGAATTATGAACGGTGGCTTTGCCACAAATACAATGTCAACTACATGATCATGCTAGCAATATGACAATGATGGAACGTGTCATAATGAACGGAACGGTGGAAAGTTGCATGGCAATATATCTTGGAATGGCTATGGAAATGCCATAATAGGTAGGTATGGTTGCTGTTTTGAGGAAGGTATTTGGTGGGTGTATGATACCGGCGAAAAGTGCGCGGTATTAGAGAGGCTAGCAATGGTGGAAGGAAGGAAAGTGCGTATAATCCATGGACTCAACATTAGTCATAAAGAACTCATATACTTATTGCAAAAATCTAGAAGTTATCAAAGCAAAGTATTATGTGCATGCTCCTAGGGGGATAGATTGGTAGGAAAAGACCATCGCTCGTCCCCGACCGCAACTCATAAGGAAGACAATCAATAAATAAATCATGCTCCGACTTCATCACATAACGGTTCACCATACGTGCATGTTATGGGAATCACAAACTTTAACACAAGCATTTCTCAAATTCACAACTACTCAACTAGCATGACTATAATATCACCATCCTCATATCTCAAAACAATTATCAAGCATCAATTTCTTCTTAGTATTCAACGCACTCAAAAGAAAGTTTTACAAATCTTGAATACCAAGCATATTATTATTAAGCAAATTACCATGCTATTAAGACTCTCAAAATAATCTAAGTGAAGCATGAGAGATCAATAGTTTCTATAAAACAAATCCACCACCGTGCTCTAAAAGATATAAGTGAAGCACCAGAGCAAAATTATATAACTCAAAAGATATAAGTGAAGCACTAGAGTAAAACTATAGAGCTCAAAAGATATAAGTGAAGCACATAGAGTATTCTATCAAATTCCAAATCATGTATGGCTCTCTCAAAGGTGTGTACAGCAAGGATGATTGTGGTAGACTAACAAGCAAAGACTCAAATCATAAAATACGCTCCAAGCAAAACACATATCATGTGGTGAATAAAAATATAGCTCCAAGTAAAGTTACCGATAGAAGTAGACGAAAGAGGGGATGCCTTCCGGGGCATCCCCAAGCTTTGGCTTTTAGGTGTCCTTAGATTATCTTGGGGGTGCCATGGGCATCCCCAAGCTTAGGCTCTTGCCACTCCTTGTTCCATAATCCATTAAATCTTTACCCAAAACTGGAAAAGTTCACAACACAAAACTTAAAGTAGAAAATCTCGTGAGCTCCGTTAGCAAAAGAAAACAAAAGACCACTTCAAGGTACTGTAATGAACTCATTATTTATTTATATGGGTGTTATACCTACTGTATTCCAACTTCTCTATGGATTATAAACTATTTTACTAGCCATAGATTCATCAAAATAAGCAAACAACACACGGAAAACAGAATCTGTCAAAAACAGAACAGTCCGTAGTAATCTGAAGCTACCGCAATATGTGGAACCCCAAAAATTCTAAAAGAAATTGATGGACGTGAGGAATTTATATATTAATAAGCTTCAAAAAGAATTAACTAAATAGCACTTTCCAAATAAAAATTACGGCAGTTCTCGTGAGCGCTAAAGTTTCTGTTTTTTTACAGCAAGTTCAACAAGACTTTCCCCAAGTCTTCCCAACGGTTCTACTTGGCACAAACACTAATTAAACACAAAAAACACAACCAAAACAGAGGCTAAATAAATTATTTATTACTAAACAGGAGCAAAAAGCAAGGAATAAAGATAAAATTGGGTTGCCTCCCAACAAGCGCTATCGTTTAACGCCCCTAGCTAGGCATAACAAGCAAGAATAGATCTAGGTATTGCCATCTTTGGTAGGCAATCCATAAGTGGATCTCATGATAGATTCATATGGTAATTTTATTTTATTTCTAGGAAAGTGTTCCATGCCCTTTTTTAATGGAAATTGGAATCTAATATTCCCTTCCCTCATATCAATAATTGCACCAACCGTTCTAAGGAAAGGTCTACCAAGAATAATGGGCAAGAAGGATTGCAATCTATATCAAGAATGATAAAATCTACGGGCACATAATTCCTATTTGCAACAATGAGAACATCATTAATTCTTCCCATATGTTTCTTAATAGTGGAATCCACAAGATGCAAGTTTAGAGAGCAATCATCAAAATCACGGAAATCTAGCAAATCACACAAAGTTTTGGGAATAGTAGAGACACTAGCACCCAAATCACACAAAGCATAAAACTCATAATTTTTTATTTTAATTTTAATAGTTGGTTCCCACTCATCATAAAGTTTTCTAGGGATAGAAACTTCCAATTCAAGTTTTTCTTCATAAGATTGCATCAAGGCATCAACGATATGTTTAGTAAACGCTTTATTTTGACTATAAGAGTGAGGAGATTTTAGCACGGATTGCAACAAGGAAATACAATAAATCAAAGAGCAATTTTCATAGTTAAATTCCTTGAAATCCATAATAGTGGGTTTAGCAACATCTAGGGTTTTAATTTCTTCAATCCCACTTTTATCAAATTTAGCATCAAGATTAACAAATTCAGGATTATTGGAACGCCTTCTAGGTAAAGGTGGATCATATTCAGTCCCATCATTATCAAGATTCATATTGCAAAACAAAGATTTAATAGGGGACACATCAATAACTTTTAGATCTTCATCATTATTTTCATAGGAACTAGAAGAACACGCTTTAATAAAGGCATCTTTCTTAGCACGCATCCTAGCGGTTCTTTCTTTGCACTCGTCAATGGAAATTCTCATGGCTTTGAGAGACTCATTGATATCATGCTTAGGTGGAATAGATCTAAGTTTCAAAGAATCAACATCAAGAGCAATTCTATCAACGTTCCTAGCCAAATCATCAATCTTAAGCAATTTCTTCAATCATAGCATTAAAATTCTTTTGCGAAGAAATAAATTATTTAATATTAGATTCAAAATCAGAGGGCATCTTATTATAATTTCCATAAGAATTGTTGTAGCAATTACCATAATTATTAGAGGGATTACTAGAATAAGGCCTAGGGTTGAAATTTCCTCTATACGCGTTGTTACCAAAATTGTTCCTACCAACAAAATTCACATCCATAGATTCATTATTGTTCTCAATCAAAGTAGACAAGGGCACATCATTAGGATCAGAAGAAACACTCTTATTAGCAAATAATTTCATAAGTTCATCCATCTTCCCACTCAAAACATTAATTTCTTCTATCGCATGCACCTTTTTAGTAGATCTTTCAGTATGCCATTGAGAATAATTAACCATAATATTATCTAGGAGTTTAGTAGCTTCTCCTAAAGTGATTTCCATAAAAGTGCCTCCCGCGGCCGAATCCAAAAGATTTCTATAAGCAAAATTCAATCCGACATAAAAATTCTGAACAATCATCCACAAATTTAAACCATGAGTACAGCAATTACGTATCATTAATTTCATTCTCTCCCAAGCTTGTGCAACATGCTCATGATCAAGTTGCTTAAAATTCATAATATCGTTTCTAAGAGAGATTATCTTAGCGGGAGGAAAATACTTAGAGATAAAAGCATCTTTGCACTTGTTCCATGAATCAATACTATTTTTAGGCAAAGACGAAAACCAAGCTTTAGCACGATCTCTAAGAGAAAAAGGAAATAGATTCAATTTAAAAATATCATTATCGACATCTTTATTCTTTTTCATGTCACATAAATCAACGAAGCTATTAAGATGGGTAGCGGCATCTTCACTAGGAAGGCCGGAGAACAGATCTTTCATGACAAGATTCAACAAAGCAGTATTAATTTCACAAGATTCAGCATCGGTAAAAGGAGCAATCGGAGTACTAAGGAAATCATTATTATTGGTATTGGTGAAGTCACACAATTTAGTATTATCTTGAGCCATCGCGACAAACAAGGAAACTAACACACGAGCAAACAAAGAGCAAACGGGCAAAAGAGGCAAATAGAGAGGGAGAGGGAGGATAGAGAGAGAGGGCGAATAAAACGGCAAGGGTGAATTGGGGGGAGAGGAAAACGAGAGGCAAATGGCAAATAATGTAATGCGGGAGATAGGGATTGTGATGGGTACTTGGTATGTTGACTTTTGCGAAGACTCCCCGGCAACGGCGCCAGAAATCCTTCTTGCTACCTCTTGAGCACTACGTTGGAATTCCCCGAAGAGGAAGGGATGATGCAGTAAAGTAGCGTAAGTATTTCCCTCGGTTTTTGAGAAGCAAGGTATCAATCCAGTAGGAGGCTACGCTCGAGTCCCTCGTACCTACACAAAAACAATAGCTCAACGCAACCAACACGCTTAGGGGTTGTCAATCCCTTCACGGTCACTTACGAAAGTGAGATCTGATAGAGATGATAAATAATATTTTTGGTATTTTTGGTATAGAGATGCAAAGTAAAAAGTAAAAGTAAAGTAAAAGCAAAGCGATAATAAAGTGATGGAGATTAATATGATGAGAAAGAGACCCGGGGGCCATAGGTTTCACTAGTGGCTTCTCTCAAGAGCATAAGTATTCTACGGTGGGTGAACAAATTACTGTTGAGCAATTGACAGAATTGAGCATAGTTATGAGAATATCTAGGTATGATCATGTATATAGGCATCACGTCCGAGACAAGTAGACCGACTCCAACCTACATCTACTACTATTACTCCACTCATCGACCGCTATCCAGCATGCATCTAGAGTATTAAGTTAAAAACAGAGTAACGCCTTAAGCAAGATGACATGATGTAGAGGGATAGTTTCATGCAATATGATAAAAAAAACCCATCTTGTTATCCTCGATGGCAACGATACAATACGTGCCTTGCTGCCCCTTCTGTCACTGGGAAAGGACACCGCAAGATCGAACCCAAAGCTAAGCACTTCTCCCATGGCAAGAACAACCAATCTAGTAGGCCAAACCAAACTGATAATTCGAAGAGACTTGCAAAGATAACCAATCATACATAAAAGAATTCAGAGAAGATTGAAATATTATTCATAGATAGACCTGATCATAAACCCACAATTCATCGGTCTCAACAAACACACCGCAAAAAGAAGATTACATCGAATAGATCTCCATGAGAGAGGGGGAGAACATTGTATCGAGATCCAAAAAGATAGAAGAATCCATCTAGCTACTAGCTATGGACCCGTAGGTCTGAAGTAAACTACTCACACTTCATCGGAGAGGCTTGGATGATGATGTAGAAGCCCTCCGTGATCGATGCCCCCTCCAGCGGAGCTCCGGAACAGGCCCCAAGATGGGATCTCATGGATACAGAAAGTTGCGGCGGTGGAATTAGGTTTTTGGCTCCGTATTTGATCATTTGGGGGTACGTGGATATATATAGGAGGAAGAAGTACGTCGGTGGAGCTTCGAGGGGCCCACGAGGAAGGGGGGCATGCCCTAGGGGGGGCGCCCTCCACCCTCGTGACTGCCTCGTGGCTTCCTTGACGGAGGGTCCAAGTCTCCTGGATCTTATCTGATGAGAAAATCACGTTTCCGAAGGTTTCATTCTGTTTGGACTCCGTTTGATATTCCTTTTCTTCGAAACCCTAAAACAGGCAAAAGACAACAATTCTGGGCTGGGCCTCCGGTTAATAGGTTAGTCCCAAAAATAATATAAAAGTGGATAGTAAAGCCCAATAATGTCCAAAACAGTAGATAATATAGCATGGAGCAATCAAAAATTATAGATACGTTGGAGACGTATCAGTGGTAAGCAGTATGACTATCACCGCCCACAACTCTTTGTGTTCGACTCGTGCATATCATATACACATAGACCTGGCTCTGATACCACTGTTGGGGAACGTTGCATGGCAAACAAAAAAAATTCTATGCTCATACAATGATCTATCCATGGAGATGCATAGCAACAAGGGGGAGAGTGTGTCTACGTACCCTCATAGACCGTAAGTGGAAGCGTTTCATAACGCGGTTGATGTAGTCGAACTTCTTCGCGCTCCAACCGATCAAGTGTCGAACGCACGACACCTCCACGTTCTGCACACGTTCCGCTAGGTAATGTCCCTCGCCTTCTTGATCCAGCAAGACGTCGCGGTAGTAGATGAGTTTCGTCAGCATGACGACGTGGTGACGGTGATGGTGAAGTGATCTATGCAGGGCTTTGCCTAAGCACTACGAAAATATGACCGGGGGTGTAAACGGTGAATGGGGGCGCCGCACATGGCTATGCAATTGTCTAGCGTGTGCTAGGGCGCACATGGGAGAGGGAAGGCTGCCAGGAGGCGCCCCAAGTAGGCCGAATTCTACTTGGGGTCCTCCCCAAGTGGCGCCCCCTTGCCATATTTAATCGAGGGAGAAGGAAAGAGGGGGGAGAGGGAAGGAAGTGGGAATCCTAGTCCACACTTTCCTTTCCCTTCTCCGCTTTCCTTCCCCTCCTTAGGCCGGCCCATATGGGGGGCACACCAGCCCCTTGTGGCTGGTGCGTTTCCCCTCGTGGCCTATAAGGCCCATATCTTTTGCCGGGGGTGCCTGGAACTCCTTCCGGTGACCCGATATGTACCATGTACCCTCCGGAACACTTCCGGTGTCCGAATGCCATCGTCCTATATGTCGATCTTTACCTCTTGACCATTTAGAGACTCCTCATCATGTCCGTTATCTCATGCAGGACTCCGAACAACATTCGTTCACCAAATCACATAACTCATATAATACTATATCGTCATCGAACGTTAAGCGTGCGGACCCTACGGTTTGAGAACTATGTATACATGACCGAGACAACTCTCTGGTCAATAACAAATAGCGAAACCTGGATGCCCATATTGGCTCCTACATATTATACGAAGATCTTTACCGGTCAAACTGTTATGACAACATACGTAATTCCGTTCCTCCATCGGTATGTTACTTGCCCAAGATTTGATCGTCGGTATCTTCATACCTAGTTCAATCTCGTTACTGGCAAGTCTCTTTACTCGTTCCGTAATACATCACCGCGTGACTCACTCCTTAGTAGTTTGCTTGCAAGCTTATGATGTGTATTACCGAGAAGGCCCAGAGATACCTCTCCGATACTCGGAGTGACAAATCCTAATCTTGATCTATCCCAACTCAACAAACACTTTTGGAGATACCTGTAGATCATCTTTATGATCACCCAGTTACGTTGTGACGTTTGATAGCACACAAGGCATTCCTTTGGTACTCGGGAGTTGCATAATCTCATAGTCGAAGGAATATGTATTTGACATGAAGAAAAGCAATAGCAATAAAACTGAACGATCATTATGCTAAGCTAATGGATGGGTCTTGTCCATCACATCATTCTCCTAATGATGCGATCCCGTTATAAAATGTCAACTCATGTTCATGGTTAGGAAACCTTAACCATCTTTGATCAACGAGCTAGTCAAGTAGAGGCTCACTAGGGACACGGTGTTTGTTTGTGTATTCACACATGTATTTAGGTTTCCGATCAATACAATTCTAGCATGAATAATAAGCCTTTATCATGAATGAGAAAAATATGAAATAACAACTTTATTATTGCCTCTATGGCATATTTCCTTCAATTGCAGCATCTAGGCCCACTCTAATTTATTTTTATTTTTCTTGTTTGTCTATGGTTGCCATCATTGATGATGTCGTTGAATCCAGCCTTGGGTTTCTAGATACAACAAAGCAGTTCTTCGTGCGGATTATTTGTCGATGTTGTTTATCTATGAGAGATGGAACCACAAACTTGCTAGCTTATGTAATTGTAACTATAATTGAGATTTTCATGAAACTTGTTACTACTCTCTTAATTTTTTTTCAGTCAGAGTAATGACTTGGAATCACCACTATCTAGGATTCTCATTTTGTTGCATCGAACGGATGGTATCCACACTGGACGTAACAGTCTTAGGGCATGGCCTTTCTGCTTCTATACGAAGAATGAAAAATTTTGTACAAACAAAAGATTATATCTGTGAAATTCCTGGGACATGAGCTATTTGTCAAGTTGTAGAATTCCAGGGAGAATGAGACCTAGCATGCACTTAATTTAGTTTGTCCAGCGCCCACTTGTTGGATCTTTCACGCCAACAGGACAAATAAATGGATACGATGAAAATTCGAGGCAATAAAAAGTACTCCCTCCATCCCATAATGCAATACGATTTTTGTTGTGTCAAAAAATGTCTTGCATTATGGGACGGAGGGTGTAGTATATAACATTAAGAGCATAAGACAAGGCAATAACAAGTTTGTTCAACTTTCTCTTAAACGAACCTAAATCTTCTAATGCATCCATAAGAACAAATAACCTAAATCATCGAATGCATCAGAGTACCGACTTGATGAAGTTGGTGCTGAGAATTGTATGAGACTTGTGCTTGATCATACGGAGCCCCTAGCCCTTGCCAGTGCCGCTGTCGGGCCATGCATTGCCGGGAGCCGGTTCATATAGTTTTGTTTTATAACTTTTCACCCTTGCTATTTTCCAGCTGGCTGATTTTCAATTCGACGATATTCAAAGTTTTTCAGTTTGATCCACTTCGCGCACAACCCGAAGATTATTATCAAATTGAAAATTGGATGCCTGTGTGTGTGTGTGTTTTGCTGTCTTGAGGAGGAACATGAATAAACAGAAGCAAATTTTATATCATTGGGAGCAAAATCCGTTTCCAAAATAAGAGAGGACCAAATCAGAAGAGTGAAGAATAAATAAAATTGTAATTACATCCTTGAATTATTTTCAGGAGCATCATTTTTCTTAAACAATTCTTAATTGACGGGAGCCTCAGACAAAAGCCAGGAAGAGAGAGGGTATACTAACCCAATGGCTGCATGCTAGTCCAATGGGTTGCTAGGGATTGGCCCCATTCATAGTTAGTGTGTGTACTGCTTATTTGGCACATGCGTGAGTCTTAATATTCTCCTATAAGTCTTACTCTTGTGTATCTTGTAAGGTGAAACATGTAGCACCTTAGCAATTTACTTCATCAGTTCAAGCTTTAAGATGTGTAAATTCTATATTAGTTAATAAAAATATACCTACCGTAACTCAAGGAAATTTATCACATGTAGATACATAAGTTTTCCACCAACATTCACTTGGGTAGATATTAATCTCTCTCTTTATATAAGCCACTCTCTTTTCACAAGAGTAGATAGATATGTTGGACGGTTTAACTTTGTTTTAACTTGTTGGTAGCATTTCCTAGTTCATCAAATAAGTGGACAGTGGGCACGATGAGATAAGGTAAATAGATTAGTGAGCACACGATGGAAATAGGAGGCGTCGGTAATCGGGATGGAGCTATTATCTCATACACCACATGATCGCAATGATTATGATGCCAAGCCTTCGTGCCAAGTTGATCATGACGTTGCAAATACACGGCTAATTTACTCGAGACAGCTACCATTACGAGTCTTGTCTGTTTCATTAGACACTGTGCACATAGATTAGAAGCAAGCATGAAGGGTCGTCCTGCTAGAGAGAGTGATAGAGGCCTTCGAGGTAAACCTGGGCATGTGCAGCATGGCCTGGCAACCCGGCCTGGATAACCGAGGCTGGGTCGGGCTTGTCGCCTGGACCGGGCTCTGGCTCAATTCATGGCCTAAAGTACTATTCAGGACAGGCTCGGGCTAAAATTTTAGGCCTGAAATTAGCCTGGCCTGGCCCGACAATGTCTAAAGTTTTCCTCAATTCGATCCGCTTCGCACACAACCTGATGATTTAATATCAAATTGAAAATTGGATGCACGTGTGTGTGATTTGGTTTCTCAAGGAGGAACATGAATAAATGAAAGTAATTTTTTATATCATTGTGAACAAAATTTCTTTTCAGAAATGAGAGAGGATCAAATCAGAATACTGAAGAATAAATTAAAATGCAATTACATCCTTGAATGATTTTCAGGAGCAACATTTTTTGAAACAAATAATATTTGATGGGAGCCTCCGATGAAAACAAGGAAAATAGAGGGTGCACATTTCAAAAAGTGCCAATGAAGGCCAAGCTCCACGGAGCTTGATATTAAAATACCACTTTATAGAACACAAAAAATCAAACCTTTTTGTGAATACACATACACATGTATACAACATATGTGCAAAAATTCATAACATTATACATTTACACATGGCTCCATACGCTTGCATTCGTGCACATTCCCGCTATTAATCCAGACAATCAAGAGAGCCCATCCACTGGTTGCATGCTCATGCAGTGGTTTGCTAGGGATCGGCCCATCTGTGCTTGTGCCTGATTTTAGTTCTCTGAAATGATCATATTAATCTGTATAGTGCTTGTTTGCATATATGTGGCTCTGCTTATGCTCCTATAAGTCTTACATATGTGTATCTATTTTGTAAGGTGAACCATGTAGCGCCTTTGCAATTTACTTCATCAGTTCAAACTTTAAGATGTGCAAAATCTAAATTAGTTAAGAAAAATATACCTATCGTAACTTAAGAAAATTTATTACATGTAGATAAATAAGTTCTTCACCAACCCTCACCTGCATAAATAACTAAATATTGATTCTCCCATTATATAAGCCACTCTCTTTTCACGAGAGTAGATGGATATGCTGGGTGGTTTCACTTTGTTTTAACTGGTTGGTAGCATTTTCCTAGTTCATCAAATTGGTAGATAGAGGGCACATGAGAGAAGCTAAAGAGATAAATGAGCACGCGATGGAAATATGACTCACCGGTAATCGGGGTGGAGCGACCATGTCATATGCCACATGATCAAAATGATTATGATGCCATGACTTCGTGGCAAGTCGAGCATAACCTCAAAAACACATGGCTGAATGGATCTGACCAAGTACCATTACGAGTTATGTAGTGTATTTTATTAGGCAATGTGCACATAGATTACAAGCAAGCATGAAAAACCTTTCTAAGGGCTCTGCCGTAACTTGTAGTTTCGTCACAATATGTACCACCACCGCTCGAGCCAATGAGAACAAAAAAATGTTACATTAGTTCTTACAACTTAGTTAATGGCGTAAATCAATAATAACCTCCATTTCTAAGGTGCACAAAAATTATTAAAGAACAGATAATTGAGAAGCCAATTTCTCTTGTATGCAGAGTTCTTCTTCTTCTTCTTCCTCCCTCTCTCTCTCTCTCTCTCTCTCTCTCTCTCTCTCTCTCTCTCTCTCATCTGAAGGTAAAACATGTGTGAACATACGTGACGCGCATACACTCTCCGGTCCTGCTATTATCCACTTCTGCCGATGACGGGTGATATCCCGTGGTTGATGCGGCCGTGAACTCACCCGATGGCCATGCAGCCGCCTAGCTCCCTCGCCACAAGGTCAAATTCATAAACCGCCGGGCCGAAACCTCCCTGATTTCTTGAGCAGCCTGCCTGGGAACTGTCATCGCGCCTTGTTGATTACGCAGCACCCCATGCGGAGATCTTGTGGGGAACGAGAGGCGAGGGTTTGTATCAGCAGAACCGGACAATTAGATGTCGCAGTTGCCCCCTAGAGAGTGGAGTGTGGAGAGTACCACCCAAGTTCATCAGATTGATTCCAGCGTTAGTTTTTCTTGGAGACAAGGCTTAAAATTTCGGGGTTTCATCCTCGCCATGTATAATGTCCAGTTTCTCCGAGTTTCTTCCTCTCCATGCGCCGTCCCACTATTATTATTGCGGCGTCAAGGCTCGCTCTTATTGATTTCGTTTTCTTCTTGTTGAATCTGGCCTTGGGTTTCTAGATATGACAATGCAGTTCTCCATGCAGATTATTTGTCGATTTCATTTACCGATGGGAGATGGAACCATGATCTAGCCAGCCTCTGTAATTGTAATTACTAGTCGTCAACCCGTGTGCCTGCACGGGCTAGCATTTTTAATATTTAATATAACTTAGTTGTGAAAATTCGAAATGCCAAAAAAAATATCAATATGTTGATGTATATTAATTTTGTAACAGATGCATGTGTACCTTGATTGGACATAGAGTCCAATGAAGCTACATTGCTTCGACTATTTTGGGATTAGATTATTTGCATCCAATAATATGAATATTGTGATGTAAATTATTATAATAATACATGCATGTGTACCTTGGCTGGACATAGGGTCCAGCAAACATACATTGTTTCAAATATTTTAGCATATATCTTCGTTTCATACCCTACCTAAAAAAATGTGCATCTTCCTTTTGGCCATGGAAGCAGCATAGAATTATACAGTCTGTTTCTATACACAATAGTTGACACATGCTTGCCCAGGTTTCTATCAACATACGTGATATCATAGCAAATAATATACATATTGAAAAAAATAGATTGTCTTATATTCTCATTATACCATAGATTGTTTCTATTAGAATTTGTTTAATATTCGTCATCCATATTTCGCATAGACAATGACGTGTTTACATTAGATCTTTGTGGAGGATGATACATCCAGTTTGTTTTACAATAGTAGTATATATGTATGTACAGTTGTTTTAATGACTAATTTTTTTTATTTGTTATAAGGACAAAAAATGACATGCATAGACATACTATATATGCAAATACGTATTAAGAATCTGCACCTCCAAAGAATCATGTGAAACCATGTAATTCGCAAATCGCATGCACGTCAGGCAAAGCAGTATATTCCTACCAAAATACATAATACTAATCGATACCCCAAATGATTCTACAGGCAGTGTATTAATTACCACTACAACACGATCGACTTTAGAGCACCATCGGTAAACCTCATCCTAAACTGCATCGACCATTATCATCATTAGATTGCAGTCTGCTCGGAACTTTAAGCCATGGAGAATTTTAGGGGATGGATTTGATAGTTGGCCTTTGTTAGATCAGAAACGTGGGTGTACTTTGAAGCTGGCTATGGATGGAGGAAGACGCGGCGATCCGAACAAAGAGGAAGATCAATCGACGGTTGTGGTCGCTCGTCATCCCTTGCGGTACCTAGCTTTTGGCTCCTTTGTGGTTCGTCGATGGCCATGTGGGTGGGAGAGCACACTTGATGGTGATGGGGATATCCTTCGCTGAGAAAAATTGCCACCAGCGGCCATAGATAGCAGAGGAGAATTGAAGGAGAGGAGTCAGCGGCCATGTATACACGTTGCCCTTATTTATTTATTTATTTTGTCATGGGTCCTTGTATTTTTTTTTTGTACACATGCATTTATGCATGGACCCATTTCTCTCTACACGTATCTGCATGAGTAGTATTGTTTGTTCTATCACATTGGATTTTTTCTTTCAAAAAACTTGTCACGTTGGACTCCAATCAGGTATGGCGTACGACTGGTAGCATGGATGGACTCTAGAACATGCGTTTTAACTTACCATGTAATATAATCACGTATGACTTGTAGCATATCTATTTTTTTTGCGAAATGACAAATCGTACCATATATGGACTCTATTTTTAGCGTGTGGACACATGCGCTCATTATGGACTTGCTTTTTTTTAACTTATCAATTTGGACTTAAATCACATAATATCACGTTCAGCATATCTATTGAGGGAAAACAATCTTCACTTACCAACATGAATATTCCTTTTTTAATCAAACGGATCTATGTTTTTTCCTTTATATTGCTGGAGTTTTTATGGAAGGAAGATATCGTTTTTAAGGCAACGATGGATGCTTTCTTTGTTTGAATCGTGTTAGGAGCCTTTTTCGGACCACTTGTGTTACGTAAGTTTTTTTTATCTCCAGCGTTAATTATTCAATCCAATGGTGTAATTAATTTCAATGATGTGGATTAATGAGAAGGCTTTAAAGGTGCCTCCAATTAGTAAATATAAGATAAGATAAGATTATTGAACTCTTCTTAGTCTTGTTCCCGCTCTTCCATTAGTTTTTCAGTCAGAATAATGACTTGGGCACTATTATCTGAGTCGTGCATTCCGCCCCTGAAAGAGAAGTGAGAAAAAATAGTGCTCGGATGGATCCCTCCCTCAATTTTCAGCCATTTAGGTACTAGAAGTGAGACGTCTCAGCACAATTCGATTGAGAGGGCGTGTCAACAAGTTGAACTCCAGTCGGTGAGCTAGCGCTCGGCTCTCAAAGAAGAATGAAAAATTCCATTTCAGAAAAGAAGAAGAATGAAAACCTATCTTCGTGCACACGACACAGAGCTTGTGGAGCAGGAAGCTTGTCGGGAGGGATTGTTGTCATTTTGTCACATCAATTAGCGAATGAAATCCGCACTGGATGTAACACTCTTGGGGCATGGACTTTCTGCTCCGCTCTGGCGTGATACAAAATGTTGTACAGATAGAAGATTATACTTGTGAAATTCCTGGGAACCGAACTATTTGTCAGGTTGTAAAATTCCAGGGAGAATGAGACTAGCACATTCAGTTTAATTTTTCCAGCGCCCACTTGTTGGATCTTTTAGGCCAACGGAACAAATAAATTGATAAAATGGAAATTGGAGGCAATAACAAGTATATAACATTAAGAGCACATGACGAGAAATGTATACACAAACTTGATATGGTCAGGAGGAATTCCTGCTGCACTAAAGATTCTAGGCAATAACAAGTTTTTTAACATTCTCTTAAACTAACCTAAATCTTCTAATGCATCTATAGGAGCAAACCTAAATCACCGAATGCATCAGAGTACCGACTTGATGAAGTTGGTTCTCGGAATTGTGCGAGACTTGTGCTTGATCATACGGAGCCCCTATCCCTTGCTGGTGCCTTTGTCGGGCCATGCAGTGGCAGGAGCCATTCAATATAGTTTTTATTTTATTTTTTGCTTGATAATTTTACACCCTTCATATCTTCCGACTAGATGATTTCCAGTTCGACATTATTGAAAGTTTTTGTCAGTTCGATCCGCTTCACATGCAACCCGATGATTCATTATCTTGAAAATTGGATGTGTGTTGTGTGTGTGTGTGTGTGGTTTGGTTTCTCGTGGAACATGAATAAATGGAATCGAAATTTTAATCACTAGGACTGCAGTTATGTCCTTAAATGATTTTGAAGAGCAGCATTTTTCTAAAACAAATAATTGTCGGGAGCTTCAGATGAAAGCAAAGAAGAGAGCGGACACACATTCACACCACTAATCTGTAGCGCCCTCGATGCGGCTATATCTTCCACGTGTCGAAGCACGACTTAGAGGCATAACCAATTTGAAAGCAATGTTGCAAGTGAGGTAATCTTCACAACATCCCATGTAAATAAATAAAGGAGAAAGGATACATAGTTGGCTTACTCGCCATGTCACACAAATACATAAATAACATTACATGCATCCAAATACACTCAAGGTCCGACTACGGAACCAAAATGAAGATAAACCCCAAATGCAATATAGTCCCCGATCGTCCCAACTGGGCACCACTACTGATCATCTGGGAAAGACACGTAGTAACGACGAGAGTCTTCATCGAACTCCCACTTGAGCTCGGTCATATCATCTGGAGCGGTATCATCGGTCCCTGCATCTGGTTTTGGAAGTAAGCTGTGAGTCACGGGGACTCAGCAATCTCACACCCTCGCGATCAAGACTATTTAAGCTTATAGGTAAGGTAAAGGTATGATGTGGAGCTGCAGCAAGCGACTAGCATATATGGTGGCTAACATACGCAAATGAGAGCGAGAAGAGAAGGAAAATGCACGGTCGAACAACTATGATCAAGAAGTGATCCTAGAACAACTCACGTCAAACATTACTCCAACACCGTGTTCACTTCCCGGACTCCGCCAAGAAGAGACCATCACGGTTACACACGCAGTTGGTGCATTTTAATTAATTTAAGTTTCATGTTATCTACAACCGGACATTAACAAATTCCCATCTGCCCATAACCGCGGGCACGGCTTTTGAAAGTTTAAATCCCTGCAGGGGAGTCCCAACTTAGCCCATCACAAGCTCTCACGGTCAACGAAGGATATTCCTTCTCCTAAGACATTCCGATCAGACTCGGCATCCCGGTTACAAGACATCCTCGACAATGGTAAAACAAGTCCAGCAACACCGCCCGAATGTGCCGACAAATCCCGATAGGAGCTGCACATATCTCGTTCTCAGGGCACACTCAGATAGGTCAAGCTACGAGTAAAACCAGCCCTTGAGTTTCCCCGAGGTGGCCCCGCAGGCTGCCCATTTCGGACAAACACTCAGAGGAGCACTGGCCCGGGGGGGTTTAATAAAGATGACCCTTGGGCTCCAGAAACCCAAGGGAAAAAGAGGCTAGGTGGCGAATGGTAAAACCAAGGTTGGGCATTGCTGGAGGAGTTTTATTCAAGGCGAACTGTCAAGGGGTTCCCATTATAACACAACCATGTAAGGAACACAAAATCCGAGAACATAACACCGATATGACGGAAACTAGGGCGGCAAGAGTGGAACAGAACACCAGGCATAAGGCCGAGTCTTCCACCCTTTACCAAGTATATAGGTGAATTAGATAAACAAGATAATATGGTGATATCCCAACAATAAACAAGTTCCAACAAGGAACGATCTCCAATCTTCACCTGCAACTAGCAACGCTATAAGAGGGGCTGAGCAAATCGGTAACATAGCCAAACAACGGTTTGCTAGGACAAGGTGGGTTAGAGGTTTGACATGGCAATTTGGGAGGCATGATAAGCAAGTGGTAGGTATCGTAGTATAGGCATAGCAAAAGAGCGAGCATCTAGCAAGCAAAGATAGAAGTGATTTCGAGGGTATGGTCATCTTGCCTGCAAAGTTCTCAGAGTTGCCTTGATCCTCGAAAGCGTACTCAATGGGCTCCTTGTTCACGTACTCGTCTCCCGGCTCTACCCAAGCAAAAACAACAAGCAAAAGGAACACAATCAACCACATGCAATGCTCAAGCAACATGATGCAAACATGGTATGATATGCGGGATGCGACATGTGATGCATATGCGTGATTTGGAAAGGAATGATTGAACCTGGCCTCAACTTGGAAAATCAAGAGTGCCACTGGAAAGGTGAGGTGATTTCGGTCGAAATCGATATAAAGATCATCGGAATCGGATGCACGGTTTGGAAATGGCAAGCAAAACAAATATGGCACCGGTCTGCGATTAACAGCAAGTAGCCATCTAAATGCAACAAGAACAACATGCTACAACACTCCAACATGACAATAAAATACATGGCAGGAATCCACTCATAATGCTTGACAAAAGCTAAACACTGAGCTACGGCTAGTTCACTCAATAGCAGGTTCAAACAAGCATGGCAAAAGTGTAAAAGATAACAGGTTTCAGACTTAGTGAAAATTAACAGCAAGTCAGGAATTTATCAACAGGAAGCAATGTTTAGAGCATGATAACTAGATGCTACAGGAACATATCATGGCAAAGCAAGGCATGGCATGAAGCTACTCAAAGCATATAACAAAAGTCCCTTAGTGACCATGAGCCAAAAGGGATCAGAAAATACAATTGCAAGCATGTGACCATATCAAAAACATAAACAGATTCAGACTTAGTGAAAAAACTGGAGCATGCAAAACAGATAACGAGTAGGCATGTTTACAAGCTCGATGCACTCACTACGAGGCATTGCATGACAAACTAAGCATACACCCAGCAAATAGACATGGCATAGAAGCTAGACATGGCAAGAACAAAAACATAGTATGCACGGATCAACAACAACATCCTTGGCAAAATTGCTAAACATGTTAACAATCTGCGAGGAACATTTTATAGTAAAAGTAGAGCTCGATTGACTTAAGCTAGGGTGCTCCATAATTGCAAACAAAGACATGGATGGATAGAGCACAACATTATCTACAAAACATCCTTACTAATCATGCTGAAAAGAGGCACGGATCACTAGGAAACAACATGAACATATGGCATAAAAATAATGACAGGGCAAGGACTTAGTGAAATTCTAAGTCCCTGAAATCAGCATCAATGAGTAAGCTACTTTGCAAGCTTGTGCTAGTAACCACAAAGATCACAAAAATACATGGCATACACCCCTGTAAAGATGGCATGGCATTCTTCAAAACACATGTAGACCTCAGGATCATAGCATGCACACATTAATCATGGCAAAAATGACAAAAGTGCATTTGATGAAACAGATCTGAAACTATCCTCACATAGCCCTCTTCCAATAGCATTTCGGGCATCAAGATGAGCTCAAATGAAAATGATGCAATGAGATGAAATGATGTACTCGTCGAGACGAACATTTTGATATGCTACACGCACGAATCAGAGCCACGGTGAGGAAATTATGACATGTTAAAGTATGCAAAAAAAACCTAAGGTTAGGAGGGAAAAAGTCAACCGAGAATTTCGATCTAGATCTAGATCTCGCTGGAATCGCTGTTCATCACGCCTCGCGAGGTTCGTCGGCGCCGAAGTTGGACTTGGAGCCGCCGGAGAGGACGAGGGCGCCGAGGAGGAGGCGCGGTGAAGGTCCGGCGAGGCGCGGTGGCGCGGGGCGGCGCAGGAGCGGCGGAACGGCGGGCGGCGAGCTGAGGTCGCCGGCCGGGGCGAGAGGAGGCGCGACGGAGCCGGCGAGCTCGGGCGGCGCGCGAGGGAGGCAGGCGGCGGCGTTGGGCGCGGGGGCGCGGCCCGGTTGCGCGGCGAGGAGGGCCGGCCTCGGGCCCGGCGGGCTTCGGCGGCGGCGGGGACAGGAGCTGCCACGTGGCACTCGTCTATTGGAGCGGGGCGGTGTCCGGCGCGGAGGCGGACATGTCCGGCGGCGGCGTGAGGAATTTTAGGGTTAGGGGGAGAGGAGACCCGGGATTTCGAGAGGGTGACCTATTTATAGAGGTAGGAGGAGCTAGGAAGCTCCAAATGAGGTGCGGTTTGCGGCCACGCGATCATGATCGAACGGTCTAGGTGATGGAAGGGGTTTAGGTGGGTTTTCGGCCACTTTGGAAGGGTGTTGGGCTGCAACACACACGAGGCCTTTTCGGTCCCTCGGTTGACCGTTGGAGTATCAAACGAAGTCCAAATGGTACGAAATTTGACAGGGGGTCTACCGGTAGTAAACCAAGGCCGCATGACAAGTCTCGGTCCAATCCAAAAACGTTTAACACCCGCACATGAAAAGAGGTAGAAAGGGACACCGGGTGACATAGGAGCGCTGGAATGCAAAACGGACAACGGGGAAAAAGCTCGGATGCATGAGACGAGCACGTATGCAAATGCAATGCACATGATGACATGATATGAGATGCAAGACAAAGACAAAACACACGGAGACAAAAACCCAACAACGCGGAAATAAAATAACTTAGTGCCGAAAAAGGCAAGAGTTGGAATACAATTAAGGTAGGTTACATCCGGGGTGTTACAACACTCCACCACTACGAAAGGATATCGTCCCGAGATCTAGGACTGGAATAACTCTGGGTACTCATAACGGAGGTGATCCTCGCGTTTCCAGGTGGCTTCACGGTCGGAATGATGTGACCACTTGACTTTCAGGAATTTGATAGACTTGTTGCGAGTCTTGCGCTCAGTTTCTTCAAGAATAGCGACTGGGTGCTCATGATAAGACAAGTCTTCTTGGAGATCAATGTCTTCGAAGTTGACGGTGCGGTCAGGAGTCTTGAAGCACTTGCGGAGTTGAGACACGTGAAACACGTCGTACACGTTTGCAAAGTTGGAGGGAAGCTCAAGTTGATAGGCGAGATCGCCTCTCTTGCTGACGATCTTGAAAGGACCCACGTATCTAGGGGCAAGCTTCCCTTTGATACCGAAGCGATGAGTACCTTTCATTGGAGAGACGCGGAGGTAAACATGGTCTCCGATCTCGAAAACCAAGTCACGATGCTTGCTATCATAGTAACTCTTCTGGCGCGATTGCGCGGCTTTGAGATTATCACGAATGACTTTGCACATCTCTTCTGCCTCTGTGATCAAGTCATTGCCAAGAAGTTGACGTTCACCAGTCTCTGACCAGTTAAGAGGAGTACGGCACTTCCTGCCATAGAGAATTTCAAATGGGGCCTTGCCCGAACTCGCTTGGAAGCTGTTGTTGTAGGAGAACTCAGCATATGGAAGACAATCTTCCCACTTCATACCGAAATAGATGACGCAAGCCCTGAGCATATCTTCGAGAATTTGATTGACTCGCTCGACTTGGCCACTAGTTTGAGGATGAAAAGCTGTGCTGAAACGGATGTTGGTGCCCATGGCCTTCTGAAAAGAATCCCAGAACTTGGAGGTGAAGATGCTGCCACGATCTGAAGATATCAACTGCGGAATGCCGTGCAGAGAGACAATCTGGGAGGTATATAGCTCTGCCAATTGAGCTGCTGTGATAGATTCTTTGATAGGAAGGAAATGAGCCACTTTAGTGAGTTTGTCGATGACAACGAAGATAGAATCATTGACACGCTTGGACTTTGGAAATCCAGTCACGAAGTCCATCTCAATATGTTCAAACTTCCATTCTGGAATGGCAAGAGGTTGAAGGAGACCAGCTGGTCGTTGATGTTCTGCTTTCACTCTTCTGCAGACATCACATTCATTCACGAACTAAGCAATCTCACGCTTCATTCGAGTCCACCGATACGACTGCTTGAGGTCCTGGTACATCTTTGTACTTCCAGGGTGGATAGAGAGGAGTGAATTGTGAGCCTCGTTCATAATGACTTTACGAAGATCACCTTTAGGCACAACAATGCGATCCTCGAAGAATAGAGTATCCTTGTCATCAAGACGATAGCACTTGTACTTGGGTTGACTCTTGGCAATCCCAATCTTCACCTTCTTCACCATAGCATCAAGAAGTTGAGCCTCGCGAATCTGATCTTCCAAAGTAGGAGAGACTTGGAGGTTGGCCAGAAATCCTTGAGGAACAACTTGCAGATTGAGTTTGCGGAAAGCTTCACAAAGCTCGGGTTGGTAAGGCTTGAGAATCAAACTGTTGCAGTAAGCCTTCCTGCTCAATGCGTCAGCAATTACATTGGCCTTGCCTGGAGTATATTCAATACTCGGATTATACTCTTGAATCATTTTGACCCAACGAGTCTGCCTGAGGTTGAGATTAGGCTGAGTGAAGATGTACTTGAGACTCTTGTGCTCAGTGAAGATGTCCACTTTTCGTCCCAATAAGAGATGTCTCCAAGTTAAAAGAGCATGCACAACTGCCACCAACTCGAGGTCGTGAGTGGGGTAGTTCTTTTCATTGGGCTTCAACTGGCGAGAGGTATAGGCCACAACTTTCTTTTCTTGCATCAACACTGCACCAAGACCTTGAAGGGAAGCATCACAGAAGACCTCGAACGGTTTGGATTCATCAGGAGGAGTCAGAACTGGAGCAGTGACTAACTTCTCTTTTAGGGTGTTGAAAGCGATGTCACATTCAGGAGACCAGACGTACTTCACATGCTTCTGGAGAAGGTTGGAAAGAGGCTTCGCGATCTTAGAGAAGTTCTCAACGAACCTTCGACAATAGCTTGCGAGACCAAGGAAGGTGCGGAGTTACTTCACATTCTGAGGTGGTTCCCAATTCACAATTGCAGACACCTTCTCAGGATTCACAGCAATGCCCATGGTAGAAATGATATGCCCAAGGTAGAGAACCTCATCGAGCCAAAACTCGCACTTTGAAAACTTGGCATAGAACTGATGTTCTCTGAGTTTATCCAGCACCAAACGCAAGTGCTTGGCATGATCCTCCTTGTTCTTGGAAAAGACCAAAATGTCATCGAGGTAGACCAAGAGAAGTCATTTGTGTAGGCGTTGAAGATGAAGTTCATCATGCGAGAGAATGTCGGAGGAGCGTTGACGAGGCCGAAAGACATGACAGTGTATTCATATGAACCATAGCTTGTTCTGAATGCTGTCTTGGGGATATCATGCTCACGAATGCGAATCTGATGATAACCCATACGGAGATCAAGCTTGGAGAATACTTGAGCACCTTTGAGTTGTTCAAACAGCTCATTGATGTTGGGAAGTGGGTACTTGTTCTTTATAGTCTTCTTGTTCAATGGACGGTAGTCGACACAGAGTCGGTCCGTTCCATCCTTCTTCTTCACAAAAAGAACTCCACAACCCCATGGAGAAGAACTAGGTCGGATGAGACCCATTCGCTCTTGAATATCAAGTTGCTTCTTCAGCTCCTTCAACTCTTCAGGTCCAAGCTTGTAAGGACGTTTGCAAACAGGTTCCGTGCCAGGCTCAAGATCGATGACGAATTCAACTGGCCGGTGTGGAGGCATTCCTGGAAGCTCTTCTGGAAAGACGTCTTGATATTCGAAAACGACTGGAATTTGAGAGATGGCATCCAGCTCGCCCTTCTCATTGAGAGAAAACAGTCGGATGGTATCATCCCTTGCGGCAAAGACAATTACATCCTCAGACGAATGAGTCAATTGGATCTGCCTGGCAGCACAATCAAGTTGAGCCTTGTGCTTAGAAAGCCAGTCCATTCCAAGAATAAGATCGATATCCGAGTTACCAAGGACCATTAGGGAAGAAATAAACTTATAGTCGCCCAACGTGATAGTAACATCTGGAACCTCCAAACTGGCACTCAAATGTTTACCGGGAGAAACGATATCCATTGATTTGCCCAAATGAGAAGAAACGAATTCATTCCTGGCAAAAAATGGCTTTGACATGAAACAATGCGATGCACCAGTATCAAAAAGTACTTTTGCAGGAACATCGTTAACAGGAAGGTTACCCATGATCACATCTGACGAGTCATCTGTCTGAGCTGCATTCAACAAGTTGACCTTGGCGTGCTTGGGGTTATGCTTGAGCACTGCATTGCTAGCAGATCTCACAGGAGGAGGAGGAGGAAGACGCCTCTGATTGAAGCATTTATTGGCATAGTGACCCTTCTGTTGGCACTTGTTGCACGTGACCTCTGAAAGCGGACGGTGATACGGAGCACTTGATCTTGGAGCTTGAAACGAAGTCTTGTTCTGAAAGCCTGGGTTGGGTGGGTGGGAAGATCCATTGCCACCTTTGCTCTTCTGCTGATAAGGCTGACGGAACGGAGGAGGAGGAAGCCAATACTTTTGCTGCTTAGCCACTTGAGTTGAGGAAGGAGTAGCATCTCTGAATCGCTTCTTGGAAGCATCACACTTGAGTTGAGCAGTCTCTTACTTCATTGTCATATTGTAGAACTCACCGTACTTCTTCGGCTCAAAAAGGACGAGAGCTAGTTGGAGATCTTCTCTGAGGCCACCCCTGAACTGATAAATCATGCTCTTCTCGTCAGGGACGTCTTGCTTGGCGAAACGAGTGAGCCTCTGGAATATAATGTTATACTGGTAAACAGACAAGCTGCCTTGCTTCAGGTTGCGGAATTCCTCACGCTTGCTTTCAACAACACTCTGAGGAATGTGATGAGCTTTGAAGTCTTGACGGAATTCATCCCAGGTAATCACACGGCCTCCTCTGGAATCTTTGTATTGCTGAAACCATTCTGCAGCTTGGTCTTTGAGTTGGAAGGAGGCAAACTTGACAAAGTCCTCAGGCCTGACGTTATTGCACTCGAAATGCTTGCAGATATCCATGAGCCAATCAGCGTCTGAGGCCTCGACACAGTTGTTGAAGGTCTTTGGCTGGTTAGCAAGGAACTGGTTGAGTGTAGCTAATTGATTCTGATTGTTGCCATGGCCTTGGTTCCCTTGGTTGCGCTCTTGCAAAATTTGCATGATCAGCTGCGTGTTTGCATTGGTAGCAGCCATCACAGCTTGCCATGCCTCCGGAGGTGGAGGTGGTGGTGGCGGATCCTGATTCTGATGCTGATCCTTAGCAGGAGCCATCCTGAAGAGGGTGACATCCGTTAGCATCTTGACAGACAAATATTGAAGATGAATCCAACGGATAGAAATTGCAACATATAGTCTTCACATCCGAACAAAATGAACGAATGCATTCCAATCGAAATGGTCACATATCCATAAATTGAGAAGCCACTTAGATAGAGGTAGAAGAATAAAACAACAAGGTACGGGCATGAACAAATACTTGGTGAGGATTACCCAATCCCAACCAAATATCCGCGGAAGAAGAACTAGAGCTACAAGAATTCCCACCTATGAAACTCCCGAACCTTTCCGGTTATGCAATCAGGTGTTGAGGATACAAGGGAAGCATAATATCTCACCCAAAGCTAGCAAAACCTACATCCAGCTGTATCCATCCTTCAACACATAACCAAGAGACCTTTGGAAATCATTTACCTCAACCTTCGAAAAGCATCTGTTATACGAGTTATGGCAATACTCCCGAACTCCCGCCCCAGTACTGGGTGGCGTCGAGGTTATCTCACCAACAACTGTATAAAAGAGATTTTCGATGTCGGTGAAACTCAGGTATTCCAGAATCTCAACGATAAAATTGTGACGACAACACCTCGGAGCTCAACTCCCCGGGACACTGCCACAACCCCTAAATGTCAGGAGGCACCAAGAACAATGTTCTCGTCACAAAACCATCAGAACAATTCCAAGATACCCTCGTGATCCTAAAAAAAATTAGTGAAATTTGAGAAGAGAAGAGTCAAAACTCTACGTCAGGATGCCTCACCAGAGCGACGAAGAGACTGAGGAGTAAAAAGAAGTCCTACTCTCCGATATATATAATCCTAAATGACTCAAAACATATTTCTAGACTCAACAACGCCAACGATTCGATCAAGCAGGGGGCTCCTAAGGTCGGGGAAGGCTCTGACACCAACTTGTAACACCCTCGATGCGGCTATATCTCCCACGTGTCGAAGCACGACTTAGAGGCATAACCGCATTGAAAGCAATGTCGCAAGTGAGGTAATCTTCACAACATCCCATGTAAATAAATAAAGGGGAAAGGATACATAGTTGGCTTACACTCGCCACGTCACACAAATACATAAATAACATTACATGCATCCAAATACACTCAAGGTCCGACTACGGAACCAAAATGAAGATAAACCCCAAATGCAACATAGTCCCTGATCGTCCCAACTGGGCACCACTACTGATCATCTGGGAAAGACACGTAGTAACGACGAGAGTCTTCATCGAACTCCCACTTGAGCTCGGTCATATCATCTGGAGCGGTATCATCGGTCCCTGTATCTGGTTTTGGAAGTAAACTGTGAGTCACGGGGACTCAGCAATCTCACACCCTTGCGATCAAGACTATTTAAGCTTATAGGTAAGGTAAAGGTATGATGTGGAGCTGCAGCAAGCGACTAGCATATATGGTGGCTAACATACGCAAATGAGAGCGAGAAGAGAAGGCAAAAGCACGGTCGAACAACTATGATCAAAAAGTGATCCTAGAACAACCTACGTCAAATATTACTACAACACTGTGTTCACTTCCCGGACTCCGCCGAGAAGAGACCATCACGGTTACACACGCGGTTGGTGCATTTTAATTAAGTTAAGTTTCATGTTATCTACAACCGGACATTAACAAATTCCCATCTTCACATAACCGCGGGCACGGCTTTCGAAAGTTCAAATCCCTGCAGGGGAGTCCCAACTTAGCCCATCACAAGCTCTCACGGTCAACGAAGGATATTCCTTCTCCCAAGACATTCCGATCAGACTCGACATCCCGGTTACAAGACATCCTCGACAATGGTAAAACAAGTCCAGCAACACCGCCCGAATATGCCGACAAATCCCGATAGGAGATGCACATATCTCGTTCTCAGGGCACACTCAGATAGGTCAAGCTACGAGTAAAACCAGCCCTTGAGTTTCCCCGAGGTGGCCCCGCAGGCTGCCCATTTCGGACCAACACTCAAAGGAGCACTGGCCCGGGGGGTTTAATAAAGATGACCCTTGGGCTCCGGAAACCCAAGGGAAAAAGAGGCTAGGTGGCGAATGGTAAAACCAAGGTTGGGCATTGCTGGAGGAGTTTTATTCCAGGCGAACTGTCAAGCGGTTCCCATTATAACCCAACCGTGTAAGGAACGCAAAATCCGGGAACATAACACCGATATGACGGAAACTAGGGCGGCAAGAGTGGAACAAAACACCAGGCATAAGGCCGAGCCTTCCACCCTTTACCAAGTATATAGGTGCATTAAGATAAACAAGATAATATGGTGATATCCCAACAATAAACAAGTTCCAACAAGGAACGATCTCCAATCTTCACCTGCAACTAGCAACGCTATAAGAGGGCTGAGCAAAGCGATAACATAGCCAAATAACGGTTTGCTAGGACAAGCTGGGTTAGAGGTTTGACATGGCAATTTGGGAGGCATGATAAGCAAGTGGTAGGTATCGTAGCATAGGCATAGCAAAAGATCAAGCATCTAGCAAGCAAAGATAGAAGTGATTTCGAGGGTATGGTCATCTTGCCTGCAAAGTTCTCAGAGTTGTCTTGATCCTCGAAAGCGTACTCAATGGGCTCCTCGTTCACGTACTCGTCTCCCGGCTCTACCCAAGCAAAAACAACAAGCAAAAGGAACACAATCAACCACATGCAATGCTCAAGCAACATGATGCAAACATGGTATGATATGCGGGATGCGACATGTGATGCATATGCGTGATTTGGAAAGGAATGATTGAACCTGGTCTCAATTTGGAAAAGCAAGAGTGCCACTGGAAAGGGAGGTGATTTCGGTCAAAATTGATATAAAGATCACCGGAATCGGATGCACGATTTGGAAATGGCAAGCAAAACAAATATGGCACCGGTCTGCGATTAACAGCAAGTAGCCATCTAAATGCAACAAGAACAACATGCTACAACACTCCAATATGACAACAAAATACATGGCAGGGATCCACTCATAATGCTTGACAAAAAATGAACAATGAGCTATGGCTAATTCACTCAATAGCAGGTTCAAACAAGCATAGCAAAAGTGCAAAAGATAACAGGTTTCAGACTTAGTGAAATTAACAGCAAGTCAGGAATTTATCAACAGGAAGCAATGTTTAGAGCATGATAACTAGATGCTACAGGAACATATCATGGCAAAGCAAGGCATGGCATGAAGCTACTCAAAGCATATAACAAAAGTCCCTTAGGGACCATGAGCCAAAAGGGATCAGAAAATACAATTGCAAGCATGTGAACATAGCAAAAATATAAACAGATTCAGACTTAGTGAAAAAACTGGAGCATGCAAAACAGATAACGAGTAGGCATGTTAACGAGCTCGATGCACTCACTACGAGGCATTGCATGACAAACTAAGCATACACCCAGCAAATAGACATGGCATAGAAGCTAGACATGGCAATAACAACAACATAGTATGCACGGATCAAGAACAACATCCTCGGCAAAATTGCTAAACATGTTAACAATCTGCCAGGAACATTTTATAGTAAAAGTAGAGCTCGATTGACTCAAGCTAGGGTGCTCCATAATTGCAAACAAAGACATGGATGGATAGAGCACAACATTATCTACAAAACATCCTTACTGATCATGCTGAAAAGAGGCACGGATCACTAGGAAACAACATGAACATATGGCATAAAAATAATGACAGGGCAAGGACTTAGTGAAATTCTAAGTCCCTGAAATCAGCATCAATGAGTAAGCTACTTTGCAAGCTTGTGCTAGTAACCACAAAGATCACAAAAATACATGGCATACATCCCTGTAAAGATGGCATGGCATTCTTCAAAACACATGTAGACCTCAGGATCATAGCATGCACACATTAATCATGGCAAAAATGACAAAAGTGCATTTATTGAAACAGATCTGAAACTATCCTCACATAGCCCTCTTCCAATAGCATTTCGGGCATCAAGATAAGCTCAAATGAAAATGATTCAATGAGATGAAATGATGTACTCGTCGAGACGAACATTTTGATATGCTACACGCACGAATCAGAGTCACGGTGAGGAAATTATGACATGTCAAAGTATGCAAAAAAACCTAGGGTTAGGAGGGAAAAAGTCAACCGAGAATTTGGATCTGGATCTAGATCTCGCCGGAATCACTGTTCATCACGCCTCGCGAGGTTCGTTGGCACTGGAGTTGGACTTGGAGCCGCCGGAGAGGACGAGGGCGCCGAGGAGGAGGCGCGGTGAAGGTCCGGCGAGGCGCGGTGGCGCGGGGTGGCGCCGGAGCGGCGGAACGGTGGGCGGCGAGCTGAGGTCGCCGGCTGGCGCGAGAGGAGGCGCGGCGGAGCCGGCGAGCTCGGGCGGCACGCGAGGGAGGCAGGCGGCGGCGTCGGGCGCGGGGGCGCGGCCCGGTTGCGCGGCGAGGAGGGCCGGCCTCGGGCCCGGCGGGCTTCGACGGCGGCGGGGACAGGAGCTGCCACGTGGCGCTCGTCTATTGGAGCGGGGCGGTGTCCGGCGGCGGCGCGAGGAATTTTAGGGTTAGGGGGAGAGGAGACCCGGGATTTCGAGAGGGTGGCCTATTTATAGAGGTAGGAGGAGTTAGGAAGCTCCAGATGAGGTGCGGTTTGCGGCCACGCGATCATGATCGAACGGTCTAGGTGATGGAAGGGGTTTAGGTGGGTTTTGGGCCACTTTGGAAGGGTGTTGGGCTGCAACACGCACGAGGCCTTTTCGGTCCCTCGGTTGACCGTTGGAGTATCAAACGAAGTCCAAATGATACGAAACTTGATAGGCGGTCTACCGGTAGTAAACCAAGGCCGCATAAAAAGTCTCGGTCTAATCCGAAAATGTTTAACACCCGCACACGAAAAGAGGTAGAAAGGGACACCGGGTGACATAGGAGCGCCGGAATGCAAAACGGACAACGGGGAAAAAGCTCGGATGCATGAGACGAACACATATGCAAATGCAATGCACATGATGAAATGATATGAGATGCAAGACAAAGACAAAACACACAGAGACAAAAATCCAACAACGAGAAAATAAAATAACTTAGTGCTCAAAAAGGCAAGAGTTGAAATACAATTAAGGTAAGTTACATCCGGGGTGTTACATAATCCAAACAATCTAGAGAGTTCATCTAATGGTTGCATGCTAGTCTAGTAGGTTGCTAGGGATCGGCCCCATCCATGGACGTGCCCAGTTTTAGTTCTCTAGAATAATTATATAAATGTGTGTACTTCTTGTTTGGCACATGTGTGGGGCTGATTATTCTTCTTTAAGTCTTACACCTATGTATCTTGTATAAGGTGAAACATGTAGCACCTTAGCAATTACTTCATCAACGGAAAAAATAAATAAATAACAATTACTTCATCATTTCAAGCTTTAAGATGTGTGAACTCTATATTGGCTGGTCATAGTGGGGAGTAACTTATACTAGTGTCATGCATATGACACTAGTCTAAGTTACTACTTCCATAGTGCAAAGTAATATAATAGTAGTGTCATAGGTGAATTCATTTATTAGCTTGTAGACTCATCTTTTCTCGGGAAGCGCTATGTTACAGTAACATATTATGTTACTCTAAGCACCTCTCTCCTCATTAACTACGTGCCACATAAGCAAAATTTTCTTGAAGTGTGCTATGTTACTATTTAAGTTACTCCCACTATGACTAGCCTTAGTTAAGTATACCTATTCCGCAACTCAAGAAAATTTATCACATGTAGACAAATAAGTTCTCCACCAACTTTCACCTGCTCAAATATTGATTTCCCCCTTTATATAAGCCACTCTCTTTCCATAGGAGTAGATAGATATGTTGCACGCCTTCACTTTGTTTTAACTTGTTGGTAACATTAGCCGAGTCATCAAATAGGTCGTAGTCATATAAACAATAGAGGGGCATGCACATGAAAGAAGCTAAAAAGATAAATGAACAAACGATGGAAATATGAGGCGTCGGTAATTGGGGTGGAGCGACCTTGACAACTGACACGGGATTGAAATGATTATGGTGTCAGGCCTTCGTCCCAAGTCGAGCAGGACTTGAAGAAACCACGGTTGTAGTGCTCGAAACCGCTAGCATTACAAGTATCTTGTGTGTTTCATTAGGCACCATGCACGTGGATTACAAGCAAGCACGGTTGTCCTTTCCTATCAGAGAGGGAGCTTGATCGAGTTTTTGACGTAACCTTTAGTTTCGTCACACATTGTATTCGAGGGAACCTGCACAAAGATGTACCATATAGTTCTTACAGGTTAGTTAATGGCGTAAATCAATAATAACCTCCATCGGTAAGATGCAAATAAATAAATTATTATAGAACAGATTAACCTCTTGTCAGTTTCCCTTTGGAAAGTTATTTCAAGAAATGCATAGAGTTCTTTTCTGTATTCTTTTCTGTCCATATTTTCATCTGAAGATAAAAGCACGTGTGAATATATGTGATGCGCGTACTCTCTCCGGTCCTGCTATTATCCACTTCCGCTGCTGCCCGTCGTCGGCGAGATCCCGTGGTTGATGCGGCCGTGAACTCCCCCGATGGCCACGCAGCCGCCCAGCTCCTCGCCACAAGGTCAGATTCCTCACCTTGGCCCGATTTCTTGATCTGCCTGGTCAGATTTTCCAAATTATTTTAAAACTTTTTAATATATTTTTTGAATTTTTGTAAATACCGAGCTCAAAAATAGCAAATCAGACGGATCACAGCATGACGTGAATCACCTAGCAGATGTGTGATGAACTCAGTGTAAGGATCATCCTGCCACTTAAAAAAAATGGCAATCAACATCCTGTAGCACACACATGTGTGATGAACAACAACAAGCATCAGTCCACTACGCGCCGTGTGAACTCAAATACAGAATATGAGTAGAGTCCGGAAAAACCGATATTTTACCTTCGTTTTTGAGAAATTGTAGTACCGGCACCCTGGATTCGCAAGGGTCCGGGAAATCCAGCACAATGCCTTCACGTTGCAGTGGCACGGAATCTCTGGTGCATACTGGAGCGACCACTCCTGGTATGGCACAGGCGAATGTGACTGCGACGGCGAGGTCAGTGACGAGGGGCTAAATTTCATGTTTTGATCTTTTTCTGATATCTATTCGAGATCTGATCCTAATCTGATAAAATTTCGAGATCTGGTTCTTTTGCTACCGTTAAGGTCCATGGCGGTATGGTCTAACAGCCTACCGCCAAGGTCCCTGGCGATAAGGTTGCATGTCTTACCGCAAAATTCTTCTAAATGTTGAACACAGTGCGTGCTCGTGCCTACCGCCAAGCACCTTGGCGTTAGGGTTGTACAGTCTACCGTCAGTATGTTTGGCGGTAGGGATATTTCCTACCGCCAAGGTCCCTAGCGGTAGGCTGTTACACCCTATCGCCATGGACCCTATCGGTAGCAAAAGGGTCAGATCTTGAAAAAAATTCCAAACTAGGGCCAGATCTCGAATAGATATCAGAAAAGGGTCAACAAACAAAATTTTGCCGCGACGAGGTGATGTGGCTCCTCGAAGAGATAGAGGACGGCGGCCGCGACATCTATGCCGACGAAGAGCTGCGCACATCCAGGACGAAAACGAATCGCCGCCAGAAGAAGAGAGGAATATAGCTAAGGTTCCTCGCGACTGAGAGAAATAAAGGAGGGGGTGTTGGATTTCAACGCATTAGCCTCATTTGGGGGAAAAGTATACTTTGCTCTTCTCTTCCCACAATTAATCTAGGCAATCAAGAGAGTCCATCCACAGTGGTTGCATGCTAATCCATTGGTTTTTTACATAACGGCCCATCGGTGGTTGCGCCTAATTTTACTTCCCTAGAATGATCGTATTAGGCCTTCTTTGGTTCATATGATAGGAATATTATAGAAAGTGAAATGACATGCATCTCAATTCCTATAAAGAAAGAGATGTCATTTGATGCATATGATAGGAATTTTTTCACCGAGTCTAGGCTAATGTTTTTTCCCTTTGAAATGTGAAGGATTGAACCCTATCCTACATAGGAATAGGAATCCATTCCTACAAACCAAAGGAGGCCTAATGTCTGTAGTGCTTGTTCGGCACATGTGTGGGTCTACTGATAAAGAACGGATTGCTTCTGCCCATTTAATGTCAGTATTTTTACAGAAACCCCCCTCTATTTTTAGGTAATTAACCAGCTATCCACATTTAAGTGAGAAAACAAACCTTTTTACTATTTTTATAGAAAAACCCCTCCCTTCCTGGTAAATAACCCACACTCTACCATTAAGTGATGGAAACGAATCGTCTTTGACATTTTAGCAGAAACCCCCTGCCGTTTGTATAATTAACCCGCAATCCATCTAGAACAAATAATAATTTTAAAAAGTACCCGAATCTTTTAAATGCTAACTCCAACTTTAACATGTTATATATGAAATTTGATTAGAAAAATATGTAGAATATGAATATCATGTTATTTTACCTGTTAAATATTTCTAAAATGGTATTTAGGGTGCAACCCTAATCAATAGGGCACAATCCATCTTTCTTTCGTATCGACACTGACTTGGATTGCAATGAATACCTCATCAAAGCCAAATTGAAGATGAAAAAAAACATTGATAACAATGCATGTATGCCTTGGCATAATCTTGCATGAAAAAAAGCAGATTTCTCATCTTATACCGAGAGAGACGCCTCGGCAAGACCTATTGGGGTCTTAGTCATGGTTATTGGGTTAGGGCCGTGCGGTATTTTCTTCTCACGTTGCAACACACATGCTCTTTTGCTAGTAAGTCTTACATATGTGTATCTTGTAAGGTGAAACATGTAGCACCTTACCAATTTACTTCATCAGTTCAAGCTTTAAGAATAGTAAAATCTACATTAGTTAAGAAAATTATACCCACTACAACTTAAGAAAATTTACCACATGTAGATTAATAAGTTCTCCACCAACCTTCATCTGAGTAAATATTGATTTCTCCCTTTATATAAGCCGCTCTCTTTTCATAGGAGCAGACATATATGTTGGGCGGTTTCACTTTGTTTTAATTTGTTAGTAGCATTTGTCTAGGTCATCAAGTAGGTAGGTAGAGAGCACATGAGTGAGAGAAGCTAAAGAGATAAATGAACACACGATGGAAATAGGAGGCGTGGTAATCGGGGTGGATCGACCATGTCATGTGCCACATGAGCAAAATGATTACGATGCCATGGCTTCACGACAAGTCGAGCATGACCTGCAAGACACGCGGCTAAGTGGATCTGATCTCCATTACGAGTTGTCTTGTGTGTTTCGTTAGACACCGTGCATGTAGATTACAAGCAAGTATGAAGGACCTTCCTCCTAGATAGAGTACTCTGGGACAACTTTGCTGTTACTTCTAGTCTCGTCGCACCCTGCTGCGTCGCCACCGATAGAGCGAATTGTATAGAACGAAATTGTTTCATATAGTTCTTGCATAGAAAAAAAATCATTTTAGAACGGATAGTTGCCAAATTGCTACTGTAGCCAATTTCCTATTGAAAAGCTGTTCATATATGACTCCCCAAAAAAATAAAGGAAAACGTTTAAAATCATCCGGTTGATTTCCTCCTCGCGTAAACCTCCTTTCCCACACGACACGTGCCATGTGGGGTCAACCAGCCAACCTTATCTTCTCCCCTTCCACCCGTCTTTCTTTCCATCGCTTTTCCCCTTTTCTCATCTATCTCATCTGCCATTGATATGAAGAGATGCTTGCTCCATGGCCGACCACCGCGCATCCCTTGCCATTGGCAACATCCACCGCTGCTGCAGGCCAAGGACGGCATGCGGCCATGGCAGCAGCCACCATGTTGCGATGTTGCGCCCCACTCATGCTGCGTCGCAGCATCCCGTCGCCGCCATGCTTCGTCCCAGCACCCAGTGTCGCCGTCATGCTGGTGGTGGCGCTGCAGTGAAGCTTCGCCGGTGGGCTGCAATGAAGCATCGTCGGGACCGTTGATGTTGCAAGGACTCGCCCGTGCTTAGACGGCGGGCTGCAATGAAGCATTGTCCTTGGGCCGTCGGTGCTGCAAGGAGTCGCCGGTGGGCTGCAATGAAGCATCGTCGGGACCGTTGATGTTGCAAGGACTCGCCAGTGCTTAGACGGCGGGCTGCAATGAAGCATTGTCCTTGGGCCATCGGTGCTGCAAGAAGTCGCTGGTGCTCTGACGGCGGGATGCAATGAAGCATTTGTCGGGCCGTCGGTGTTGTATGGAGTGACCAGTGCTCGGACGGCGGGCTCCATTGAAGCATGGTCGGGGCCGTCGGGGCTGCAAGCAGTCGCCGGTGCTCCGACAACGGGAGGCAATGAAGCATCATCTGGGCTGTCGGTGTTGCGACGAAGCTTCACTAGCCGCAGGTGTTGTAATGGCGAGCGACAACCAGCGCTCCGATGAATCAGCGTTGCACTGCTGTTCGGGGGCAGTTACTACTAGTTACTACTTCCCGTTGTGCACATGCGTGACGTGCGTTGTGTGAAAGAACCAATCCAATGGTTGTGGCCCTTTTCATCGGACGGTGCGCAAGGCGACTGATTTCTCCACGAAATAAGCCGGCTGATTTGTAGCAGCGGCCAAAATTAAAAGTTTGTTTATATGCATAGGGCTCTTTTCTGTATTCTTTTCTCTCCATATTTTCATCTGAAGATAAAGCACGTGTGAATATACGTGACGCGCGTACTCTCCCCGGTCCTGCTATTATCCACTTCCGCCGCCGCCGCCGCCGCCGCCCGTCGTCGTCCTCGTCGTCGGCGAGATCCCGCGCTTGATGCGGCCGTGAAGCCACACCAATGGCCGCGCAGCCGCCCAGCTCCTCGCCGCAAGGTCAGATTCCTAACCCGCCGGGCCGAAACCTTCCTGATTTCTCAAGCTGCCTGGGAACCCTCCTCGCGCCTCGCTGATTAAGCAGCACCCTGCGTGGGGGATCTCGTGGGTAACGAGAGGCGAGGGTTTGTATCAGCACATGCGGGCGATTAGATACCCTCTGGGCTCGTCGGATTGATGCTAATCGAACTGGGTTCCACGATTCGCGGTGGTCGATCCCAGCTCAAATCTCTTTTGAAGTTCGCGAGCAGCTTTGTCAAATTGGGGCTGATGTTGAAAGATCAATTTTTGTCAGACCTGCACTGTTCTTAGAGTGAAACTGTATATATATATATTCTAACTTTTCTAATGCCGCAGATGGTTCCGGCGGAGGCGGATCCTCGGAAAATCTGGTACTCCAAGCCCCACAAGCAGTGCGGGAGGATTACGTGCAGAACGCCGTCAATTTCCTCGCGCATCCGAAGGTGAAGGGTTCACCGGTGTCCTACAGGTACTCTTTCCTGGAGAAGAAAGGGCTCACGAAGGAGGAAATCGACGAGGCCTTCCGTCGGGTTCCTGTAAGTTGCTATTTTCCGGTCACCTCCGCACGGATGTTTTAGCTGAGAAAATGAGGAAGAGAATCAAGTGTTGTGTTCCTGATTGGCTTGATGTCTTGCAGGATCCGCCGACAAGCAGTACGGATGCTGCGGCTGTTGGTTCGCAACAAGGTATCTCCACATGCTGAATGGTTGAGCTAATGAAGTAATGGTTTACAGTATTACTCCTCTGTTAATTTGTTTGCTGTTTAATTGGATGGATCTCTTTACATTATGTTCAATCTATGCCTTGCACACAGCATCTTGTATTTATGTAATTTTGACTGAACTTACTCTCTTTTTATCATCTGATGATGAGAACAAAAGTAATTTAGGTAATGCATCTAAATGGTATTTTCTTCAAGGGGCATTCATCTAGTTCAGACACACATTTTGTTTCGGAAAAATTACTAGGATAGCTTCAGAACAAATAGTATGACTAAATACTTAATTATAAGATATTTTTTATTGCTGAAAATATAGTCCTTATGCTATTCTGGTCCCTCACATGGAAATCCGGAATAAGTCTACAGTTGCTCTTGCTGGCAGCTAGCCTATTCAAAATAGAAGAATGTCTTCCTTGCATGACATTTAATATCTACGCTTCAAAGTTCTGTCCTGAAATCTGTAACATTTTTGTTAACTTATATGCTAAAAGGCTGCCTTGCTTTCTTTGCTTCCAGCAAGCAATCCAAATCAATCTGCCGGGGTGCAGCCTTACGCATCAGTTCAGTCGCCACAAGCACCAACTGTCTCTGTCGCCACTGGTCATATTGTCCCACAAACGCAGACACAATTTAGCTGGTATCATACGCTCCTTGGTGCTGGTATTTTCCTTGGAGTTGGAGCCAGTTCAGTTGTCGTCATCAAGGTATATTGTGTTTTCTGCAAATGGTCATGATTTTAGTGGAAGAATTGAGGGATTAACTTTGTTTGCGTGTGTATTTTGCACAGAAATTGTTCCTGCCTAGGCTAAAATCTTGGACCCGTAGAATCGTTTCTGAAGGAGATGAAAATGCGGACAACGAACTGAAATCCAAGCTTTATGGTGAAATTAAAGAGGCTATGGAAGCTTCCTCATCAGCCTTTTCTACTATTGCTAAAACAAACCAAGAATTACTGGCTTCAAAGGAAGAAGGTTAAGAACATTTCTTAATAATTTAGCATATTCTTGCTCTAGGATAACCATTATTGTTCGAGGTTGATTATATTAGTGGTTTTCTCTTGTTAACAGATAAGAAGATACTTGTAAAGTTAACAGAAGCATTGGATTCTCAGGCAGAGGTGTTGAAATCCTTGAGCGAGACATTACATCATACAAGGGAGAATCGGTTTTCGCAGTACAATATGTTGGAAGAGCATGCTCAACCTGGACCATGGAATGGTTAGAAATGAATATTTATGCATTATACGGGCACATTATTCTGTTAATTTTGAATTGACTATTCTCACCCATATGGCCATATCCTTGCTTATGTGAACCTTCTGCATAGAAAATACTAGATTGGCAGGTTGTAGGGTTTCTAACGAGTTATTTTAATATCTATTGGTATTGTGTCTCACCACATTCTTATTGTATATTGTACCAACAGGGCCAACTACTAATTCATGGAGAACTTCCCAGGTATGATTTGTAGACTTGGTAGTTATTCCTCCTGTTCGTCAGTACTTACATAGTTTTGCAGTCCTTATGTCTTACCCAGCGTTTCTGTTTGTAGCAAACCAATATGTACACAACGACGCCAAATGGTGATTTTGACTCAGGTAAGAACTAAGGAACTAACATGAGCTGGCACCACCATATCTCCTACCTTGCACTTGTTCACTCCTGTGTTATGTTTGGACAGGGAGGCAACCGTTCATGCCGTTACCTGCAGAACCTACATCGGGATCATTTCCAAGATCTTATGTTGATGTAAGCTACTGTATCATCCTTTAAGATAGCAAAAACAGGACAGTGACTCTAGAATTACGCTTAAATTGGATGCTCTGTACTTGCAGCAGCGGGTGCCGAGGGCTGGGTACGGGTTCCAGCCGCAGATGGGCTATGACAGATCGAACCCTGGCACTCGGGAGGGCTACTACGGTTCTCCTCCGTACTACTCCGGGGGCAGCAACGCCATTGATGCTCCAGCACCGGCACCAGCACCAGCTCCAGCACCGGTACCAGTACCAGCTCCAGCACCAGCAGCGGCACCAGTTGCACAGGAAAGCCCGTTCCAGCGCCACTGGGTTCCCCCACAGCCACCAGGGGTTGCCATGGCGGAGGCCGCGGCCGCCATTCGGCAGCCAAGGTCCCTTCCAAGACAAGAGCCACAGCCAGCAGCAGGCTCAGCCGATGCTCCGAGATCGGCAGACTCTGCCGTGAATGAGCAGTTGGGCGGTCGATCACCCGCCATCACCGGTGACGAATCACCTAGTAGCAGTGCTGCCATGGGCACCATGGCTGGCGCGGCCAACGGTGAGAATGGAGAAGGGCCTGGAGCCGCCTGATTTTGACGAGAGCAATTCATTCAATTTTCTGTGTTGTTGTGTGCGGTTCGCATATCTAATTATCTATACACTGTTAATTAGGTATTGGAAACTGTATATGATGGTTGTAATTAGCAGCGCGTGTATAAGAAAAAAAATTGGATTATGTACCTGTGCGATTCACTTGACGGTACCATGTATACGGAATCACTTATATTTTCTACCTGTATGTAAAATTACAAATACCGAGCATGTCATATCAACCAGCAGCTTGGATAGTTATGATTAGTGATGAAATGAGCATATCCCCGTGTGTGTGCACCCTTATTTGTTTGCTGGTAACTTCAGCTTTTCCGCGGTAGCTCTGGTTTTTATGGTGAATTGGATAGTAACTTTCCAAGTGAACTGGTAGGTATGTAGAATTTATGTTGATATGCATGAAAACAAATAGACGCTCCAATTTTCGCTTGTGTTTATAAGATCCCTGCTTATATATACTGCTCCAACTCCACCAGACTAGATATCGCGGTACATCGTTTCACTTTGTTTTAACTTGTCAAGTAGCATGCTCCTTTCCCTAAAATACAAACCGGTCGGGTAGCGCCTAGCTTAGTATGTCATGTATGGGAAATCACACAAAGGGAAACGATTTGCGAGGGGATAGCAGAAGAGTTGAAGAAACATGCGGGAACAGGAGGCTTCAGGAACATGGGTCGAGCAGCTATTCTGTATGCTGGATTAAGTTAAGCTTGAAGTTGCGGCTCCATCTCAGAGTGAGAAACATGTTGAACTTTTGTGGTTCCCAGATGAGGTAGAGTACCAGAAATGAAATGCAGATATTTCAATTTTATAGGTTTGTCGGCAACTCGCGTCTGTTTAAATCGCAGAGTCGAAGTAGGAACTGCTTAGCGCAGCCGACCTTTTCTTGCTATCTTGAGCTTTCAATGCGAAACAAATCCATGCTCTACCGACTTTCACTTGCATTAATAATTCTTCCTCCCCTTATACATACCTCTGGAACTTCACTAGAGTAGACATCCGGTTAAATCATTTCATTTCTTTTAACTTGTCGGTAGGTTCACATAGTAGTACATGATGCAGGGGACAAACACATAAATCAAGCAAAATCTATTTGCAAGAGAACTGAAGAGTTGAAAACACATGTGACAACAGGAGACATAATGAGGAACATGGCCGGACATGGCTCGCGCTGTTGTTTCCGACACTGAATGAACTTGAGTGCCTTTATTATTTTTTTGACATGTAGCTAGAAGTTGTGTCTTCATCCCACTGATAGATGCTGAAATTACATTTGTCGTGGGTCTGTTTTTTTTTGCTGCAGTGATAGCTGTCTTGTTCTTGTTTTTTCCACTTGTTGTTCATGCAAACTAGTGTCTTCCCCATTCTGAATGGAAGCTCTCCCCATCGAAGGAAAATGTTGGGAAGTTTATGCATACTTAGGTACTTACAAGTAATTAAAAAGGTAATCAATGAGGTACACATGGATGGTTGCGGCAAAATACTGAGAAATCAAACTTGTGGGGTGACAAATCAAAATACTTACATAATCAAGTCTACCAATAAAGCAGGAAGAGCTGGTCTTGGTGCAAAATGGATAGACGACTGATGAAACTAGTTTCTTCTTTCTCCATTGGAGAGCAAAACAAGGAAAACAATTGTTAAGGTTTGTAGGAGGAGCAGAACTCGAGTCTGGCGCCTTAGACCACTCGGCCATCCTGACTCGGTTTTCAGGTTGAAAGTATTGGTTATCTTTCAAGAGTTTACTTCGCCTTTTCCATTTGAAGTTTTCCAAAGTACTAGATTGGTAGGTCGCACGGTTCCTATAATGAGTTCTTTTAACATCAATATATTGGTATTTATGGCAAATTGTGGATTCTGAAAGACGACATTATTTGAAAACATGTTGAGAGTGAACGCTCGACGAGGCAGTTTGTTTGTTCTTTTGCTAGTAACTTAGCATGTCCGAACCGTGAAGTGAAGTAGAAACTGCTTAGCATAGCCAACATTTTCTCGGTAACTCGAGCTTTTATGGCGAATTGGCTAGTATATAGTTGCTTTCAAAGGGAACTGGCAGATTGTTCAGTTTATATACTTTGATTGATGACATACATACTGAATGCAGGCTCCAAATTTCGCTTGTGTTACTTCACCAGAGTAGATATCACCATACATCGCTTCACTTTATTTTAACTTATCGGGCAGCACCTTCCCCTTAAAAACCTTGTTGGGTACCCCCATAGCTCAGCATATATACAACGTAGAGGCAACCACATAAGCAAAAGAAAACTGATTTGCGAGGGGAGAGCGGAAGAGTTGAAAAAAAAAGGCTTCAGCAACGTGGGTAGAACAAGTATTCCTCACTGTGCTGAATGGATTTAAGCTACAGGAGGCTTCATCCAAGAGAGGAACATATGTTGAAATCACTCACTTTGGTCAGCTCAAAAAGAAAAGAAAAGATGTCACTCTTTCCGTCCGAACCCCGACGATGACGACGACCCGCCGCCGCCTCCGAGATAGGGAAAGCCCGCTCTCCCTCCCATTGCAATCTGATGTTGGTGCTGCTGCTGCTGTTGTGGCGGCGGCGGCGAGCCGTACATGGGCTGCCCCATCATCATCATGCCTCCCGGGGCGTCGGCGTAACCGGTGGCATTGTTGTTGTTGTTTCTTGGCATGTCGGGCGTGGTTGACGTTGACGTTGACGTGGCGGCGGCCCTCTCGCCCTCGATCTCGCGGAACTTGTGGAGGTAGTGCTTGAGCGGGTCGACATAGTCCTCGAAGCCGAGGGTGGTCATGGCCCAGAGCAGGTCGTCGCCGTTGATGGTCTTGCGCTTCTCGCGCTGGCACTTGTCGGAGGCCTCGCCGGTGATGAAGGAGATGAACTCGGAGACGCACTCCTGCACCGTCTCCTTGGCGTCCTTGCTGATCTTGGCGTTGGCCGGGAGCGCCTTCTTCATGATGCGGCTGACGTTGGCGATGGGCAGGAAGCGGTCCTGCTCCCGCGGCGACGACAGCTCCCCCTCCCCGCCGGTGTTGCTCGGCCCGCCGGAGTCATTGTCCGACTCCGGCATGGCTCCTCCTCCTCGATCTGTGTCTCAAATCAAGAAGCAAGTGGTGAACTTAACTGGAAGGAAGGACACTTGTACGGGAAGTTGGAAATCAATGTTTGGAGAGTGCAGTGCAGTGCAACAAGAAGAGGAGAGGAGAGGAGATGGTGGGGGGTTGGCAGCGGGGACCTGGGAGAGGGTGGTGGGGAATGGCTTGGCTGGGTCCGGTCCGTTGGATTGCGCGGATAAGAAGGGATGGAGCTGTGAACGTGGAGCCAAGCCAGCCGTTGGTCAGTCGATAAGTATGTTCCACCTGTCGCATTGGACAACCGTCGATTACTGCCATGTCAGACCAATCCAGGCCGTCCGTCCGCCCGCCCATCCTTATCACCAAGTAAAGCAGCAGTTCTGGACAAGAAAAGAGCTAATCATCAAGTCAAGCAAGGAAAAAGGAAAGACTCTTCAAGCTAAACAAGGAAGGTCGATACAACAAGCATGTCAAGCACAATTTATACAACATTCTGTCCATTTCCTAACCTGATACTACAGTCCGCATGGAAATCTAATCCTCCATAAACTATCCTACATCAGTTTTCACATCGTCAACCTACATCAGTTTTGGTGCTTGTACTGCCTTCAGAATCTTCCGCTCGACCATCATCCGCGTCTCGCTTCAGTAATCATGTTGCCTAGCATCTATTTTGTTTTGCCACATTTAGTTAGCACCATGGGATAGGG
The DNA here is from genome assembly GCF_003073215.2 of Triticum urartu. Taxonomy (NCBI): domain Eukaryota; kingdom Viridiplantae; phylum Streptophyta; class Magnoliopsida; order Poales; family Poaceae; genus Triticum; species Triticum urartu. Next base: position 9,739,936 of record NC_053024.1, read on the forward strand.
TAATCTCATTGCCACTGGCTTCCTTAGATTTCACATCTTTTACTTCTTCTTCTGGTTCATTAGTTTCAGATTCTTCAGGTTCACAGTCACCAGCATTTTCTGCATCTTTTTCAGCCCTGCCTTCTTCACATCTGCCATCTGTAGTGTCATCTTTTTCTCCAGAACCTCCTATGGTGTTACCGTTGCAATTATTCCCAGTTTCAGCTTCACCATCCCTCAACATTTCCATGCCACCATCGCCATTTGCATTCTGCACAATCTTTTCAGCCTCGCAATCCTTGCTAAATTCTTTCTTCCTTGTGTCGTCAACTTCGGACTTTCCATCTTGTAAATTTTCAGCGGCAGCAGCGTTGCTATTTCCCTTCTCGCCAGCCTTCACACAAATCCCACTTTTACCACCTTTATCACTACTCTTGCTGTTGCCAATCTTTTCAGCATCCTTAGATTTACCATCTGGACCAGCTTCAACTTCATATTCCTCCTTGTCTATGTCTGATTCAACTCTTCCATCCCTTGCGCTGTCCTTGGCAGCTTTTACTTTTGCTTCCATTGCTTCCTCCTCTTCCACTTCCTTCCTCTCAGCCTCCTTGGCTAGCCTAAACAGCTCCTCCTCTATCAAGGCCCTTACCAGCGGCTTCCTCTCAAACAAATCCTTGCCAAAGTATTTGTCTGAAGATATGGAAACCCATCAGAAAAGATTTGCCGATATCAACTAATTAAAAAGGGAAGAGGAAGCAAAGACATACCAACTGCTTTTACAACCTCTCCAAAAGTCATCTAAAATTAGTGAAAACAAAAGAAACATATCAAGATTTAACGGTGAATGGAGGAAATGTTAAAGATCAATGATGTGCAATGTATCTCACCGTGGCAAAATTTGCAGCACCCAATATACAGGAGACAGCCTGTCTCAGCTCATCCTTACTTGGTTTCGGTGCCTGCTTCCATGGTTTCGCATCTCCTCTAGACATAGTTTTACCTTTCATACCAATGAAACAAGGTTTTGAAACATATTACAAAGGAGAGACTAGAGATCACACACGTTATCTGTAAAGTATTTCACTTGCATAGTAACAAGAAAACTAGAATTGGTTGGCCCCCATCTCAAGATAGATTTCGGAAACAGATAGCAGAAAGATAGTGCTGTATGTTGTATGAACCTATAACAAGTGAGCCACACTCAACCACATGCGCACAAGTGAAAGTAAGGCATACCACCAGATTTCTCCTTGGAATCTGTGTTTTGGATTGCCTTTTTCTTGGTAACAGAAATGTTTTTCTTCATTGAAGCCGCCATATCCATGGTATCGTTCTCAACATTGCTAAATAACTTTGCAGATGGTGTTGTGATTAGCGTTTGTTCATCTGTAGGAAACAGTACTCCTGGCAGTGGAACTACAGCTAATTTCCCCAACGCGGAGTCATTTACCAGCTCATCTCTGCTATCCCTCAAGCTGAACTCGGAATGGTTTGTTCTATCTTCTACAGCTTTTCTCCCATCTGCTTCCTCTTGACTACAAAATTCAAGTAGAGTTCCATCTGGTTTCCTTTTCTGCAGTAGTTTGGAAAAATGGGAAAAATAAATATGTGGAGACGGCTTATGAAAATGGTGAAAGAACTTCTTGCAATGCAGCACACATGGGACCATGAGTTCAGGTAGTATTAGATAAATAAGTAACTTTAGTGGCACTAAACAAAACAAAACATAAATGCATCACTACCAAAAGAAGTAAGATGCACATATGTCATACCTTGGAAGGTTCACCGCCAGATAGATCCGCTCCATTCTTCTTGCGCTTTCTTTTCTTAAATTTCTGCAAATCAATAAAACACCATGTCATAAAAAAGAATCAGTGTGCCAATGACAATACCAGTCAAACTGGCTTAACCTAACATGTAGAGGTATACATAGGCTAACAGTTATGACAGACAACCGAAAACATCTTTTATTAGCAGAAGAGTAAGTGTTGTAACAAACTGATATGCCCAAATCACCTGGCAGCTAAGAAGTTGAGCCTTATCAGGATCTGTGTAAATAATACCAGAACAGTGTTCCATCAAGAACTCCATCACTATTGTCACTAATTCATCCTGCAAAACACAAAAGCAAAGGGTTTTCATGTGAAACTGAGCGCAGCAGATAAAAAACAATTCTGGACCAACCTTCTTAGTGCTTGTTGAACCAGGGACATCAAATGAACGGCACAGTTCAACTAGCATAACCTTGTTACATGTTTTGAGCTTCTCCAGTAGCTCTGTCCGTGATTTTCCCTAACATGGGTGATACAAAACCATGATAGTATCAAAGAAGCTGCTATTAAAGCACAGAGCGGCAAGGACATGCTGAATTTCAATCACGGTGTTACTAAAGGACGACACATACCTCCTCTTCATGACAAGCAATCCCAGCAAGTTGGAGAATTTGTTCTCTGAAGACACTTACCTGATAATAAAGATCACCGAACTCACGTTAATTATGAAGGTTGGAGATAAATTGAATGCCACCAATCTAGTAGTAGCGTCCATACGAGAAGCACAGTTTAATCCTCCTCCCGGGAGATGAATGTACCTTTAATTTCTTATTAATCCCTTTGCCACATGCAATAGTTTTGATAGCGTTATATGTAAACCCTATGATTTCTCAAGTGCGATTCCAACTGAGGAACGCAAGTACTGACATCCGAGTGAGTGAGTGAGTGAGTGACACCTAAAAGCAGTGCTGCTGAATAGCTGGTGAAATATGTCGCGCCTGCAGATAGCAGCAGCCCTGCATCTGCAGCGGACTGAAGAAATGCAAGTTCAGTAATTGAACTTAACTGAACTTGCAACACCCTGCGTGGTGACTTGGGCCATGGGCCTTGTAAGCGAGTCGTGTATGGGCTAGGGTCGAGTCCTGTGAGCCCGGGTGGGCAGCTACTTATGTATCTTCTCTTCTAGGACTACCATCTTCTTGTCATGATCCCAAAGTGCCCCACTTGAATCCTTCAAATAGACAATCCTTGTCCACCTATTCCGCCACTTGCGAATACGATTGTGCACTTGGGTAATAGACACGTCATAACCAACGAAAGAAGATATACGCTTTGCAACTTTCAATTTTTCAACCTCATTGAATCCTTTTTCAGTCTTGGCACCTCTTGCCGCCACCTCTGAAAGGCCTTTCAACATCAACGCAGACATGGGTGGAGTCCAATTCATCACCTTGGGGGCCTTCTTGGGAAGATCACCAACATTTGGAGTCTCCTGCGCCTCATCATCCATCTACAACATAAACATTCAGAAGTTAATAACACATTTCAGCACATTTAAAAAGGCACATTTCAGCACCTCAAAAAGCACATTTCAGCACACAAAAAACACATTTCAGCGCATAAAAAGCATGTTTCAGCTCATACAAATGAATTCCAGCATACAAAAAACACATTTCAGCACATCAAAAGCACATTTCAGCAGCTCAAAAGCATGTTTAAGCACATAAAGAAAACAGTACAGCAATAGTTTTACAACACCAAGTCCAAAGAAATTGGCAGGCCTCATCCCTTGTCAAAAATCCCTGGTGACGCAGCAGGGGCTCGCCGGGCCGAGGCAGGAAGAAGGGAGGTAGGGGAAGGAAAGGGGGAGGAGGAGGCGGAGCAGCTACCTCTCCCGGCCGGCGGCGACGGTGTGCCGGACCTGGCGGCGGCGAGGTTGAAGTGCGGCAGCCGCGATTTGAAGACCAGGGCGTGGTAGACGGGGTCAGCAGGGGCGGCGGGGATGCAGATCAGGCCGCAGTCGCCATGGAGTTCGCGGGAGACAGAGGTGGCGGCTAGGTCAGGGAGAGGAGAGGGGTGGCCGAGTGAGACTCCAGTGAGCATAGCGGAGGCCTTTTTTTTTCATCAGATGGGCTATGCCCAGGACAGCCCATGCAGGCATGCACCCTGCCGAATAGCTGAGGTTCATAGGGTAGAAATTTTATAGAAATAGAAAAATTATAGAAAGTGAGTTCTTTTAGAGGAAGAGATGTCATTTGGTGCATAGGATAGAAATTTTTTCATTAAATCTAGGCTAATGTTTTTTTCCTCCAAAATGTGAAGGATCGATTCCTATCCTACATAGAAATAGGAATCCATTCCTATAACCGTTTGCAAATCCTATCCTATAGAATTCCTATAAAATTCCTACAAACCAAAGGAGGCATAAAGTGGGTTGGGTAGTAAACTTTTAGCCTCGGCTTGTATTTTGGATTCACACATAGGCGCTGAAAACTGCTAACCAGGTAAATACAAGAAAAAACGGGGATTAGAATGTCTGTCTTGCTCACCTTCGATCGATCTCCTCCCGTGCAGGCGCTGGTGCTGTTTGCACATTCCATCGGCAATCCCTCACCTGTTCCCGGTTCGGAAACAAGAGCGAGTTCACCAAGGTTCAGAGCGGTGGATGGCTCTACACAAGTGTTGACTGTTGAGCGGTGTTTGGGTCTAGCCCCTCTGGTCTCTCCCATCATGAAATTTCCAGACCATTATTTATTGATTTTTTTTCTCGTATTTCTATGTGATGTTTTCCTCAAATACAAAAAAAACAAAAATTGTATTGGCCGATATGTCTCTAACGTGTCTACCATTTTTTACGTTCATGCTACTAGAAAAAATAGGTATTTTAACCTCCAAAAATATCAGAACAAATATGATGGGAAGTTTTTCACCAGAGAGCAACTAGGGAGCCTGGGCTACACATGGAGAGCCCCAGCGGCCATACGCACCCTACTTACAGGGGCGCCTAGCTAGGTGCCTGGGCAATTCATGAAGGTTCCAATGCCCCTTTAGTTGCAAACTTGTCCCTGAAGGTTTTTAACCTCCCTAAACTTTTCAAATTTTCAAAGTTGCGGATCTCGGGGAAATTACAAAGCGGTGATGGGATTCAGATTTTAGCGTCTAAAAACAGCCCCTCAGAAGACCGATCCCATCCGAGGGGAGTCTCTCGTCTTCCATAGCCATGGCCGCTAAAACCAGAGGGAAAACCCTTCCGTTTAAAGTGAAGGAACATTCCGATTGCTCCATTGAACATTAGAAGTCCCACTTGTTTGCTAAAGGTTTCAAAAAATGCCATGGACTTGATTATGTGGATACTTTCAGTCCGGTTGTCAAGCCCACCACCATTCGCCTCTTGTTGTCCCTGGCGGTTACTCGTGGTTGGTCTCTTCGATAATTGGATGTCTAGAATGCCTTTCTTCATTGTGTGTTAGAGGAGAAAGTTTACATGAGACAACCACCAGGTTTTGTCGCTTGGACAAAGAACTATATGGTCTGAAACAAGCTACTCGTGCTTGGCATGCTCGTCTTGTGACTGCTCTACATGTTCATGGGTTTGTTCCCTCTATGGTAGATACATCACTATTTCTCTTTCAGCGACCAGATCTCACCATATATCTTCTGGTTTATGTTGATGACATCATTCTTGTAAGTTTCTCAGTGTTTGTTTTCGATCATCTTATGTCAACACTTGTTATGATTTTGCTATTAACGACCTTGGCAAGCTTCATTATTTTCTGGGTTTGGAGGTGGCTAACACTTCTCATGGACTCTATCCGACTCAGAAAAGGTATTCTTTGGATCTTCTGCGTCGTGCTGGTATGCTGAAATGCAACCCCTCCTCTACAACCATGTCTGCTACTGACAAGCTTGCTGCTTATGATAGTGATCCTCTATCTCCTGATAATGCTACTGAGTACCGTAGTCTTTGTTGCAGCCTACAGTATCTTACTATCGCCGGACCGGATATTTCCTTGGTTGTCAATCATGTTTGCTAGTACCTCCATGCACATCAGAATTCACACCGGTTTGCTGTCATGCACATTCTTCGTTATGTACGCCTGAGCGCCTCTTATGGATTACATTACGGCCTGTTTCATCTGGTGTTCTTTCTGCATTTTCGGATGCGGACTAGGTAGGCAATCCCGATGGTCGGTGATCCATGGGGGGTTATGCGGTCTTCTTTGGACCTAATTTGATCGCCTGGAGTGCTCGAAGCAAGTGACGGTATCTTGCAGCAATGTAGACGTTGAATACAAGGCTATAGCTAATGCGACTCCAAAACTTATTTGGGTACAGTCTTTGCTTTGTGAGTCACGAGTACCTCAACGACAGCCATCAGTTCCTTGGTGTGATAACACTAGTGCTACGTACCTTTCTTCCAATTTGGTATTTCATGCACGAACAAAACACATCGAAGTTGACTACTATTTTGTCACAGAACATGTTGGACATAAGCTACTTCAGATCGAGTTAATCTCCTCTAAAGATCAACTTGCCGATATCTTTACCAAGCCATTGCCGTTACTTTTGTTTGAGCATTGTCGGCGCAATCTCAACTTGAGGAATCTTGGTTGAGATTGAGGGAGTGTATTAGACTTGTAGCTTACGCAAAATGTCATGCATTTGTACAATGTAAATCTCCATATATATAAACCAACACACCCTTTGGTGTGTGCGATTGACCTAATATTATTGATACAATGAGCCTGTCTGTGTGTGTCTTGTTTTCCATGTGGATTATAAACGACATTAATGAAAACATGTTGAAATAGCGAATACTCGACGAGGCCATTTGTTGGTTTGGTGGTAACTTAGCATGTTCAAACCATAAAGTGAAGTAGAAACTGCTTAGCATAGCCAACTTTATTCATGGTAAATTGAACTTTTATGGCGAGTTGGCTAGTAGGTTTCAAAGGGGGAACTAGTGGTAGATTGTTCAATTTATGTTGGTTGATGACATACATATTGAATGCACGCTCCAAATTTCACTTGTGTTTATAATAATTCCCCTTTTATATATACTGCTCTGACCTCACCAGAGTAGATATCACCTTACATTGTTTCGCTTTGTTTTAACTTGTAAGCTAGCACCTTCCCCCAAGAAACTTGTTGGGTAGCACATAGCTTAGCATATAATGCAGGGGCAACCACGTTAACAAATGGAAACTGGGAATAGGAGGCTTCAGGAATGTGGGTAGAGGGGCATCAGTGCGGTCGGGAGCTCAGCTGGTTGGCCATTGGCACTCTGCATGGCGGCTCCGGTGCCTTCTAGTCATACTTCACCGTTCCACGGCGCATGCAGGCGTTGCTTGTCACTAAGCGCCAGCGGGCCACTGCCATCATTGGAGGTGTCCGCTATGATTCTCGACCGGGTTTTCATTGCCCCAAGGCGTGCTCACACTGCTGCACAGCATGGTAGGCTTACCTCGTTGCCTTTGGGTTGATCAAGCTGCATATGTAGTAGTGTACAAGGATCGATTTTCTGGTTGTGTTGGCGCTCACGCTTTTCCAGTCGAGCATCAGCCATCAGCGATAGGCGAGAGTAGCGTCCTAAGGCAACCTAGTGCATGTAATACTTTATGCCTTGTTTTAAATGGTGCAAATTGTACTCATGTCTGATGCACCTTACAAACCATTCTTGCTATCATTGATTGCCTTTGTAGGCAACCGCATTGCGAGCGCAAATTCAAGGCGGCTGGTTCTTGGGACAATGTCCGCGTGGAGATCATCCCGGAGAAGTGGCGCATAGACCTGTACCTGAATCACGATTCCTAGAGGTACAAGCTTGAGGTGTTCTTACTTCTTCAAGGACATCAGGAATTGCTAGAAGTACTACTCCGCGGCAGTACCACCATTGATGCTCTCGCACCTGTACCAGTACCAACACTGACATCAGTTGCAGAGGAAAGCTCGTTCCTATGCCACTGCACCTCCCCCCTGCCACCGGCTGATGCCAACGATAGCCATTCGGCAGCCAAGGTCCGTTCCAAAACAAGAGCCGCAGCCAGCAGCAGGATCAGCTGGCACTCTGTGACTCTCAGACTCTGCCTTGAATGAGCATATGGGCGGTTGATCACACACTACTGACACAGTTGTTTGTGATGTCAATGATTAGTGATAAAAGCAGGCATAACTGTATGCATCTTGTCTTCCATGTGGATCCTGTAAACATGTGGATTCTGTATTGTTATTGTGTGCGGTTCACATATCTAATTATCTATGCATATATGTTGGTTGTAACCAACAACACGTATATCAGAAAAAAAGGGATTAGATATCTGGGTGCTTCACTTGATGATACTATGTACACGAAATTATATATATTTTTACCTGCATATAAAATTCCGAATACTGAGAAGGTCGTATTAACGGACTTGTTTGTGATAGCAATGGTTTGTGATAAAATGAGTTTATCTGCATGTGTATTGTTTTCCATGTGGATTCTGAACAACAGCTTACTGAAAACATGTTGAAAGAATGAAGACTCAAGGATGTATAAACCATGAAGTGAAGTAGAAGCTGCTTAGGGTAGCCAACTTTTTCGCGGTAGCTCGAGCTTTTATGGCAAAGGTTTTCAAAGTGAACCGGCAGGTGTGCAAGGTTCATATTGATTGACGACATACATACTGAAACTCTGGGCATTGGCCACGTGAAACAAAATACGCGCTCCAACTTTTTCACTTGCGTTAATAATACTTCCCCTTATATATACAACTCCAGCTTCATGAAACTAGATATCACCTTACATTGCTTCACTTTGTTTTAACTTGTCAGGTAGTGCCTTCTCCTAACTTGTTGGGTAGCACCTAACTTAGCATATCATGTAGCGGCAATCAAATAAACAAAGGGAAATGATTTGCGAGGGGAGATCAGAATAGTTAAAAAACACGTGGGAACAGGAGCAGTGGCGGAGCGTGAATCAAATATTAGGAGGGGCCAAATGAGTGTATATGGCATAGAAAAGGCTAGGATGATCAGAGACGCCGGACGATTAGTAGAGCAATTAGCAGATACGTAAGTGTATTTGGTAAATTTTCCTTTTGAAAGGGGGGGCCAGGGCCTGGAATTGTCCCCACTACGCTCCGCCACTGAACAGGAGGCTTGAGGAACATGTGTAGAGCAATGCCTCTTCTGTATCCTGAATGAAGTTAAGCTACGAGTTGAGTTGAGACATCATTGAAGAAAGAAGCATATGCTGAAATTACTTTAGCTCCTAGAGGAGTGACAGTAGGCTCAGTGTTGTTTTCCGTGTGGATTCTGGAAGTCGAGACCGAAAGCAGTAAACACAAAATTCCATGACTCGCCGATGCGGTGTATCTGAAATTTCATTTTTCATTTGCATGTGTATCCAAAATCCCCAACACCGAGCAGATAATAATGACATAGTTGTTCGTGTTATAACTGATTTTAGAGTGGATTGAGGAGTGATCGGACTAGTTTGTTCATATTTTTATTGTGATCGGACTAGTTTGTTCATATTTTTATTGGGCCAAAAAGAAAGAAAGAAAATGTCAGAGTTCATATTTTTATTGTGATCGGACTAGTTTGTTCATATTTTTATTGAGCCAAAAAGAAAGAAAGAAAATGTCAGAAGTGGGGTTTGAACCCACGCCCTCGTAAGAGGACCAGAACTTGAGTCTGGCGCCTTAGACCACTCGGCCATCCTGACTCAGTGTTCAAAATAATAGTAATCTTCCTAAAGTTTTGCTTTTCCGTTTGGAAGCTTTCCAAAGTCCTGCCTTGCAGTGTCCCTAGCCAGTGCATGTTCTTGAACATCTTTGGTATTGTGTCTCACAGCATTGTTATTATATTGTACGAGCATGGCCAACTACTAATTCTTGCATATAGCTTCCCACGTATGTTTTGTAGACTTGTAGCTATTCCTCTTGTTGGCCAATGCTTGCATAGCTCTGCAGCCCTTATGTCTTAAAAAGTGTTTCTGTTTATAGCAAACATTTTTTTTAGAAAATGAGGATGACCCCGATCTTTGCATTTGGGTGATGCATGCAGCCATTTTATTAATTATTCACAAAGATCTTACAAAGTAATATACCAGGTAGTCTGAAGCCACCATCTTAGCAACATTTGTCACTACTCCTATCCACTTGATGAAGAGATGCCGATAGTCTAAGTCTAATACCAAACAGACATCACACCAAAGCCTAACATCTAAACCCAGATGCCCCAACCAAGTCGCGTTGCTGGGGCACACACCGGTCGGGCAGACTCACAAAGGCCGCCACCGCCGTCTTCCACCGATCCATCTCCAGAGCAGAAACTGACACATCAACCTTGACAGGCCTGCCGTCGACACCAGCACGGTGCCAGACACCACCACCATCCTGCATGTATCCATCCACACGCGCCCATCGCCGGAACTCCGCAGTGCCATGCCACCAAGATCCGACATTGGCCTTGTGGTAGATGTAACACACCTCCTCCTCTAGTCCCCTCCAACCAGCACTTGCTCCAAAATAATACCCTCATGAGGGAGAACGACACCAAAGGCGCTGTCATCATCCGATTGGGGAGACCCAGATCTAGGGTTTTCCCTGGAGCATCCAAGAATGATGACGCAAACTGAAAGGACGATGCCTCAACAAGGAAACGATATCGGAGACGCTGCCACCATTTGCCATGACAGTAGATGACTGTAGCAAACCAGTAAATACACCATGACATCGAATGGTGATTTTGACTCGGGAAAGAACTAAAGAACTGCATAAACGTAAGGTGACTTTGATGTATAGGCCCCTGGGTGACTGCACCTTTTTCATGTTTTTCTCTACCTCTTGTATATTCTCCCATCTTTAATGAAAAGGCAAAGCACCTGCCATTTACCATTAAAAAAAGAACTAAGGAACTAGCATGAGCTGGCACCATCATATTTCCTGTCTCATGTTCACTCCTGGGTTATGTTTGAACAGGGAGGCATTCGTTCATGTCATTACCTGCAGATCCTACATCCAGATCATTTCCAAAATCTTATGTAAGGTAGGCTACTGTAGCATCCTTTAAGATAGAAAAAACAGGACAGTGGTTGTACGCTTAAATTTGATGCTATATATTTGCAGCAGCGGGTGTCGAGTATCAAAAACACATGATCTGTGTCATTAAGATGATAGGATCGAATTTAATGACACATGTCGGGTGGCACCTAGCTTAGTATATCATGTAGGTACAATCACATAAACATGAAGGAAAACGATTTGTGAGAAAAAACAAAATAATTGAAAAACATGTGGGAATAGGAGGCTTCAGGAACGGAGATAGAGCAACTGCTGTCTGTAATGCTGAATAAAGTTAAGGTAGAAGTTGCGGCATTGTCTCTGATAGAGACATATGTACTCGAAGCACACTTTCAGCCCACAGCGGCATTGGCGCACTTTATCTGCGCCGTGTGTTGCGTGCTTCAAGATGGAAACAACAAGTGCCAGCATGTAATATTGGTGAAATACCAGACACCATACTCGATGTATTTTTATGCTATATGCTTATGGTACGGTCCGGGATCCAAGTCTAGTGCATGCATAGAGACTAGCTGACTTGTGCCTTTGTGGTGGGACCTGATGCCAAACTCAGCACAGGTACACTACTTTTTGTGGCACATCGACGTCAAAATGTGCCGGCGTCAGTGCGGGTGGAGTCTCTATTAGAACCCGCTCGTTACGCGTAAACAATTCAGTATATATCTAAAAAGTTGGAGGCCCGGGCAACATCACAACTAGAAAAATCTGAAACGAGGAGAGGCAGCACAGATCTAAATCTGCATTCTGCAAGGAACATGGAGTTCATTGAGATGGATGGGCAGCTAAGGTTAGATTCCAGGTCTTTATAGTTTTTGATTCCATACCGTTACAAATATCTCGAGTGACTGCTCGCGTTTTCAGATCAACTGCTAGCTTGATCCCTCACTCTATGCGTCCTTTGTTGCGAGCTCATGATGTTTTGGGTGCGCAACCAGCATGCTCATCTGGATCTTCTATAGCTTGCCCGAGGGTAAACGATATGTTCGTCCAACATGCGGATCATGGAGTTGGTCACTGTTAACAGCACGCTAGTCTCACGATCATATGGTGAATGGATACAAGAATTCACTCCTTACAAGCACAACTGTGCTGAATTTGAGACAGGGGTAAAGGGGAATTAGGGTTCTATGTAGCCGCCGCCGCCGCCGTTCTGATCGACCTTCGATGCCCCTGTCTCCTCACCCCCCGCTTCCTGATATGCTCGGGCTGCGTTTACCCACGGGCCGCCCATCACTCTCTGGTTGGGCCTTCGGGTTCTTCTCACCGGGCCTTGGGCTTCCATAATGTCAGGACCAGTAGTTGGCTGGGACGGTGGCCCACTGGTGCCAGGGTTGCTAACACCCTCCCCTCCTCGAGTTGCGGCTTGACCCCAAGCCGCTGCACAGGGGAACCGCGACCGAAGCTCGTGACGGTCTTCCCAGGTAGAATCAAGACCATCACCTGACCATCGTACCAAGACTTGGTCCACCACTCGATTCGCTTTGGTCTTCTGACGGTTGTCGAGAATTTCAATAGGAATAGCAAATTGATTAGAATCATGTGGCAAAATTGGGGAGATGGACACACCTGGCTTCAAAGCTTTTCGCAGCTGGGATACGTGGAACATCGGATGAATCTGAGAGGTCTCCGGCAATGCCACTCTGTATGCAACCTGACCAACGCGCTCTTGGATGAGGAAAGGGCCAAAGTACCTGAAGGATAACTTATGGCAAGCACGGCGAGCAACAGAGCTCTGCACATAAGGTTGGAGCTTGATGTACACAGAATCGCCAACCGCAAGAATTCTTTCAGACCGCCCTTTATCAGCTTGGTGCTTCATCCGCATCTGCGCCCGTAACAAGTGTTGACGGATAAGAGCAGTCATTTCCACACGTTCAGAAAGCCAAGTGTTGAGATCGGTGACTGGGCTGGCTGAAGCTGCTTCAATCCCCCAATGTCGCGGGTCATGGCCGTATAGCACAAAGAACGGGGACTTGCCATGCGCACTATGCCAGCTGGTATTAAACCAATACTCCGCCAAAGCCAACCATGAACTCCATTTCTTGGGGCATGAGTGGACAAAGCAGCGTAAGAATGTCTCCAAACATTGATTCACGCGCTCTGTTTGACCATCTGTGGCTGGATGGTAGGGTGTGCTCATTCTCAGTGTGGTATTAGACCGACGGAAAAGCTCCTGCCAAAATCTGCTTGTGAAAACAGGATCTCGGTCAGATATAATGGAGTCAGGAAGACCATGCAATCGGTAGACCTGATCAATGTAAGTGCTTGCCACTTGAGACGCTGAGAATGGGTGAGCCAGAGGTAAAAAATGGCTGTATTTGGAAAACTTGTCAACAACAACTAATATGCAGTTGTATCGTCCGGACTGGGGCAAGCCTTCAATAAAATCCATCGAGACCATCTGCCAAGCACGGACTGGTACAGGAAGAGGTTCGAGCAGACCTGGATATTTGCACCGTTCTGGTTTGGCTTGTTGACACACGGCGCAGGCCTGGACAAATTCCGTAACCACACGCTTCATGCGAGGCCACGCGCACACAGCCTTCAAGCGCTGATACGTAGCCGGAGCCCCAGAGTGACCACCGATGGCAGACTGATGACCAGCGAGCAATAGTGAAGGTTACGACCAATCCACACTCGGCCCTGGTAGCGTAGCAATCCCTCCGCAAGCGCAAAGTGTCGGTGCGAATGTGGGTCAGACTGCAAATCATCAATGATCTTCTTAGTAAATGGGTCCTATGTATAACCTTGGCGTACTTCATCAAGCCATTCTGGCTGGCAGAGGGATATAGCATAAAGGTCATCAGTTTCTGAGATCGGCCGACGTGAGAGTGCGTCCGCCGCGCTATTGTCAGCTCCCCTACGATAACACAAACGGTAGCGTAACCCCAAGAGCTTAGTGAATGCTTTCTGCTGCCATGGGGTGTGCAGACGCTGATCTTCGAGGTGTACCAGACTGCGCTGATCTGTCTTGATCACAAACTCAACAGATTGCAGATATTGCCGCCAGTGTTCAACAGCCAACAGGATTGCCAAAAGTTCTTTTTCATAAGTGGAAAGCCCCTTGTTGCGCGGTCCCAAAGGCTTGCTCAAGAAGGCCAATGGGTGCCCGTCTTGTTGCAAAACTGCCCCAACACCATAATCGCTTGCGTCTGTCTCGATGGTGAACTGTTTACAAAAATCCGGCAAGGCTAGGACGGGAGCTGTAACCAATGCTTGCTTCAAGGCTTCGAATGCTGCTGTACACTCGCTAGTCCACACAAAAGGAACATTCTTTTTCAGCAAATGGGTCAGCGGTTTAGCAATAATGCCGTAATGACGGACAAATTTCCGATAGTATCCGGAAAGGCCCAAGAATTGCCGGAGTTGTTTGACTGAATGTGGCAACGGCCAATGCTGAACGCGCACAATTTTGTCTGGTTCAGTTGAGACCCCTTGCTCTCCAATGACAAACCCCAAATAGGATAACTCCCGCTGTGCAAACGAACACTTGGACATTTTGATTTGCCATTGATCAGCTCGTAACAGTTGCAGCACTTGCGTGAGGTGTTGGACATGGTCAGAGAAAGACTTGGAGAACACCAAGATGTCGTCAAAAAACACAAGAGCACACACGCGAGCAACCGGCTTCAAGGTATGATTCATGGCGCCTTGGAATGTTGCTGGGCCACCCGCGACTCCAAACGGAAGCACCTTGTACTCGTAGTGGCCGGAGTGCGTTTGAAATGCCGTTTTGTATTCTTCACCCTCGGCAAGGCATATTTGATGGTATCCGGCACGGAGATCCAGTTTTGAGAACCAGCTTGCCCCAGACAATTCATCAAGCAACTCGTCGATCACCGGCAAAGGAAATTTTGGTGTCACTGTCAAAGCATTGAGCCGTCGGTAATCGATACATAAGCGCCACTGGCCATCCTTCTTGCGCACCAAAATAGCGGGGGAGGCAAATGGACTGACTGAATGTTGAATAATGTCGGCTGCCAAGAGCTCTTCAACTTGCCGCTCAATTTCGTCTTTGGTTTCTGGTGAGTGACGATAGGGACGCATGCTGATCGGCTGGGCACCTGGTAACAGGGGAATGTGGTGATCGCAAGCCCTGCGAGGGGGGAGGCCTTGTGGTTCAGCAAACACATCTGAATAATCCCGCAACACTTGCTGAATTTCCTCGGGTACTGGGGCATTTGTTGTAACCGCCTCAACTGGTTTGCTGTCGTGGGGTATGCGGCACAGGTACACGACATGCTCAACCTCACCTTGAGTGCAAAGTTGCTGCAATTCCATGGCAGAAATCTGTGGGCAAACGCTATCTGAGAATTGATGTCCCTGCAATTGAATCACTTCGGAAGAAGAACAGATCGTCACAGTTTTCTGAACCCAATCAATGTCCGGGTTAATTGCTTCCAACCAATCCATACCCAGAATAACATCAAAACCTCCCAATGGCAAAACTTTAAATGATGTGGAGAACTGGTGGTTCTGGACTTCCCACGAGCAGTTGGGGATTTCTGATGTGCACTGTAATTCAGCGCCGTTGGCAACCTTCACGCGGGCTGTTTTGGTCATAGACTGAATCCCTTGGAGTCCTTCCACATGCCTAGCATTAATGAATGAAGCTGAAGCCCGAATCCACGAGGACTTCCACATCGCGCCCCTGAATCTGAGTGCTGAATTGCAGCAATTTGGAAGACTCGTTCCCGTTGAATGCCTGAAGAGAAACCGCAAACACAGTGTCGTCAATTGCATCAGAAACTTCACTGGCCTGACTATCTTCGGTCGGTGTAACACCCATGAAATCCATGAGTTCCTCTAATACATGCATCTGGATGGTAGCTGGGCAAGTGTGATCACGCCCCCATCGCTTGCCACACTTGAAACATAATCCTCTGGCCCTTCGATATGCACGCAGTGTATTGAGGGAATTTGCCTCCGGAGCCACTTGGCGCGGGGGGTCAGCAGGAGCCGCACGCGCTGCATCGACGCCGCGACGGTCAGCCGCAGCTGGTGTTGCAGGAGGGCGTGATTGATGAAGAGGGACCACCTGTAGAGGAAGGCGTGCCGCCGTTCGGTACACTGGCTCCGGTGAACGGATGTGCTCTGGTCGCACTCCGTCGTGCACCTCCTCCTGGATCAAGGCGAGAGCACACGCCGTGTCCAAATCAGAGGGTCGCTGGACCATGACCGCAGCTCTCAAATCCGCCCGCAGTCCACCAATGAAGCGTGTCAAAAAATAGAACGGATGAATTTCGTCAGAATAAGACAGCAGTTGATTCATCAAATGTTCAAATCTCTCAATGTAATCCTGTACTGTACTAGACTGCTTAATTGCAAAAAAGTGCCGGATCAACAGCTGATGGCGATCGCGACCGAAACGGGTTGCCAAAACATTACAGAAGCCCTCCCAATTCAGGCCTAAGACTTTCTTTCTAACTGACTGTAACCAAACAGCTGTAGTAGAGGAAAAATTCAAGGTAGCCATTTGGACCCAAACGGACTCTGGAATCCCATATATGGCAAAATATTGCTCACAAAGATCCTTCCACAGCAGTGGATTCTCACCATTGAACAAAGGAAACGGCATAGATGGTGGACTGGGAGCATTGGAAGCAAGAAATTAGGCAAAATTTCCTGAACCTCCCGTCAGAGACACAGTAGGGGCTACAACAGGTAATTGAACAGGGGCTGCAGACGGTAACTGAAGTAGGAGATCGACCGTACCGTTGGCCGGAGGGGCCGACGGGGTGATGGAAAGCCCGTCGACCGCCGTCCGTGGAGAAGGAGCGGTGTCGTGGCCATCGGCCTGAGAAGATTCGCGCGCCGGAGGTCCGTCTGAAGACGAATTGCTCTTCCGCGCCGACAGATCGAGGTGATCTGTCGCTGACGCCTCCCCGACGTCGGAGCTCTTGCCGCCGGTATGTTGCTTCTTGAGCAGATCGACCGCCTCCTGCAGATCGGTGATCTGGGAGTCGATCGCGGGCTTCCAGGAGGAGAACTCGGCGGCGATTGAGGACTTGATGTCCTCCCTCCACTCCGCTCGCAATTCCTTGAAGAATTCCTTGAGGTCGCCCTTGGTGACGGGTTCCAAGTCCTTCCGCATCCTCTCTGCTCGCTGCTGCCGCGTCTCGATGATGGACGCCGCCAGGACGGAAGCGAAATTGGGCGCCTGCTGGCTCTGAGTACCAAGTGTTAACAGCACGCTAGTCTCACGATCATATGGTGAATGGATACAAGAATTCACTCCTTACAAGCACAACTGTGCTGAATTTGAGACAGGGGAAAGGGGAATTAGGGTTCTATGTAGCCGCCGCCGCCGTTCTGATCGACCTTCGATGCCCCTGTCTCCTCACCCCTCGCTTCCTGATATGCTCGGGCTGCGTTTACCCACGGGCCGCCCATCACTCTCTGGTTGGGCCTTCGGGTTCTTCTCACCGGGCCTTGGGCTTCCATATTGTCAGGACCAGTAGTTGGCTGGGACGATGGCCCACTGGTGCCAGGGTTGCTAACAGTCACAAGCATGATGCGATAGAGACGTTTGAAGGGGGAATGGTTGACGTCCATGGCAAAATCTCTAGTTTGTAGGGATTTCGTAGTTTGTATGATCTAATTACTATACTATGATGTTGTAATGATGGAACGCCATGATTAAAACTGACCGGGTCGGTGACTTGTACCGGCCTTGGTACAACATGCAACCAGTGTCAAAATGCGGGCTATTAAGGTGCTGGTTCCTAGTGGGGTTACACTGGCTACTAGTTGGATCCAGGACCAAAATTTGTGCAATACGGGAGCCCGGGCGTCAAATACTACCTGATGTAACTCAAGAGCAATGTTATTTATACACCGAGTCATAAATGCAGATTGTTGATCCATATGCATGCGAATGGTGCAGATAGCTGCCGTGCGCTGAAGGAGCTTTTCGCATATGTACTTTGGTTCCTACAAGTGATCGACCTGTCTTGGGTCTAGTATTTCTACGGGAATGTCGCCAGGCGCTTTCTTGTTTTCCATGTGGATTCTCAAGGACGACAGACCGAAATCATGTTGGATGAGCCAAGACTTGAGGAGGCCGATCAGCTGATAGAGATGCAGATATTTTCAGTTCTATAAGTTTGTTGGTAACTCTAGTCTCTTTAAACGGCAGAGTGGAAGTAGAAACTGCATAGCGCAGCCAACTTTTTTTTTTTAGTGGCTGGCGCGTACAACTTATGTTGATTAACCACATATGTGGAAACAAATCCATGCTCCACCAATATTCACTTGCATTAATAATCCTTCCCCCTTATACATACCGCTCCAGCTTCAGTGCTTCACTATAGTAGACATCAAACTAAATCATTTCATTTTTATTTTAACTTGTTGGTAGCTTAGCATATATAGTACATGTTGCGGGAGAACTGAAGAGTTGAAAACACATGTGACAACAGGAGGCATGTGGAATATGGCCGGACATGGCTAGCGTTGTTGTTTCTGACGCTGAATGAACTTGACGAAGTTGTGTCTTCATCCCATTGAGAGATGCTGAAATTACATTGGTTCCTAGAAGCGATCGTTGGTCTTGGCGTCTTTGATCTGTTTTTTTTTCTCTTGCTGCGGTTATTCTTATCTACCACCTCCGTCTTGGTTTATAAGTTCCCTTCGTATTTTGTGCCAAATTTTGGCTAAAATTTTAACTAACAAAATGTTAATGCATGTCATAAAAAATTACATCGTTTGATTCGTATTTGAACATAGCTTTCAGTTATATTATTTTTTTTGACATGCACTAATATTTTGTTAGTTAAATTTAAGATCAAAATTTGGCACAGAATACTAAAGAGACTAATAAACCAGGAAAATTCGTTTCTGATCATGAGCACAGCTGAGCCCTCATCGGCCCGCTGTTCTCGGGATCCTAGTGTTTACCCGTATTCTGGACAGTAGAATGCTGCGTATTGTAGATGTATTCTAAAATGGGCCTGCCTCATTTATTATGGTAACCAGAATCCCTGCGGCACCGTACAGGAGGAGGTCGGATGGATCAGCCATTTTTCTGGGCCTACCTGAGCCGTCCCGGATTGACGTCCTCCCTGCCTCGGCCTCACAAGCTTGCTTGCCAGCAGCTTACAAATTTGAATACATTTGACGCATATGAGCGATACAGTGGTCGACAAAACGCAGGCACGTGTCATGGAGTAGCTGACTGTAGATGTACACCGCCAGCAACAAACTAGCACCCACAAACGAGTTTTAGTCACGCTCAGGGGCAGCATCGAAGCCAATTTCAGTGATGCACAGGGACAGCACCCAGGCCAGTTTACAGTCAAGTTCAGTGACAATTTGAAAAACTATTTGTCATCCGGACATCAGCAGGTGCAAATTGGAAAATTCACATTTGTATCAAACAACTTAAAAGGTACAGAAAACAAATAAACAAATATTATAAATCCACACATTTCAGCATAGTTACAAATACAACTAGTTTACACTCAGGGAGGAACACGCGTGGGGGTCCATATAGAAATCACACACTAGAAAATTCTCAAAACGTAAAATTCGAGTTATCATACATGTTTCTCTAAGTTATTAAGAAGCAGCAGCGCCCAGCGGCCTGGTGCATGAAGTGCGACGGTGTCCAGCGATGCCACAATTCTTGCAGGTTGCAGGTTTGCGAGGCTGTTTTGGCATGTCACCCTTGTCAGGGCAGGTAGTGTTCTCATGTCATGGCAATTTGCAAATGCTGCAGAACTTTGTCATTGTACGTAGTCCTTCATACGGTGCCTTCTTCCTACTGATGCATGGTCGCCTGGCACCACATTTCTTGCTCGGAGCAGACAGTCCAGCATGTGCATCCCAGTTAGTTGACAATTGCGCCTGCCAATGCAATGTTGTTGTGATTCGCTTCTGCTGCTTGTCTATCCTCAAACCCTATCCCATCTCTTGTTTCAGCTAGTGGTGATACCTCCGCAATCATATCCTTCAAGCGAACCAACACGAGTTCATATGTCGTGACGGATGCATCCCCAAGCCTAACCAGCTCCATGGCGTGTAGGTAGAGAGTCGAGCTGCGGCAGGTGAAAGATTTGTTCACGACCTGGTTTCTTTTGAAGTGAGCAAGATGCTGGGGCAGGATGTCCCTAGCATATTTCGTCCATCTCTTGAGGATGTGCCGCTTCCGCATCTCCTTCATGCCAACATAGTCCATCACCTGAAACATTGGAAATCAAAATATGGTTTTTCGTGGATAGATGAGGAATGAACAATATTGAGATCCAAAAATACCTTCAAAGTATGGCAACAAAGCATCCCCATGTGGGTGAATTGCCCGCATTCACACTCGAACCACTCGCCGTCATCCAACATGGTCACCTTGTAATCAACCACGCTCCACTTCTCGCGTTTCTCGGCATCGTTGTGTCTTGCAATGTACTTCACAATTTCCTCGACCTGGTATGCCCAGCCCTTTTGAAAAGGTTCTCACCAAATTGTTCAAACATTTTCCTGGTGTAAACCTTATTTGCACATGTTCAATGGCAATATCTCCTCTCATGATTGCTCCGCTCTGTATTTCTCACAAAAGAACTCATCATTAGAATTTTTCGACGACGTACACTGGCACAACAATTAGGAAGAGGGCACAAAAAAAATCTAAAAGAAATTGCTTACAATCCGTATCCTCTTCTCCCGGTAGCTCTCATCCGACTCACGGTCGAATTATAGCCTCATGTACTGTCGCACAAACACATGCATCAGTAGTGACCTCTTTGTGAAAGGCAGATTCTGAGTTGAACCGAGGAAGCTTCCTACTATGTTGTGCAGAAAGGTTCTGGAGTGACCTCTTCGTGAAAGGCACATTCAAAGATGAACCAAAGAAGCTTCCTACTATGTTGTACACCTTGTTGAGATTCACGTTATTTCCCCTAAGTTGCTTCACTAGATCTTTTGTGTAGATATCTATGTGGTTGTGCAATGGACAGTGAACCTTTTCACCACAAGTCAGTGACAATGAATGGTTATGGCTAGCCTGGTGCTCAGCAATGAACCATCCATTGTCAGATCCTCTCAGAAGCCTAATCATCGCAGGGCATTCGCACTGGCAGTACTGGCTGTTTTGCTGCTCAGGCTTCCCCTGTAAAACAGGAATTTACCAGCTGCAGTTAAGACAGACGCATAGCCAATGATCAAGCGGATTAAAATAAAATGTAAATTCTTGGAGTGTTGAGTCATATGTACTGACCAAGCATCCACACACAATTTCCTACATACACTTTGTCTGCTCGACATTTAGATGGCTCTTGCCATATCTTATACCAAATTCGAGCTCCCACAAATAATTAAAGGTTGTAGAAATCGTATACTTCCCTGAGAGAGTCAAAATTCATTCCAATTTCTGGCATGACCACACTGTCTGAGGATTTATCAGCGTACCTCCTGATTGTTTCTTCCAATGGACTAACTCCCCCAGGGCATGGTTATCTGTCAGCAGGTGCACGTCCAACTCTCAACCTGCAAGGGAAAAATATCCCAAGTTTTGTAGACGACATCTCAATTTATAGCAACACCTTTTTTTAATCATGGAAAACCCCCCATTTTACTGATCAGTGACACAACCCACCAGAGAACAGACCATGCTTTCTGCGACAAACGGATCAGCATTGCATTTTACAGCTACTACCTCCATACGAAAATATAAGATGTTTTTGCAGTTCAACATCTTATATACAGAGGGATTACTTGGCAGGGCATCCAAGGCACCCAATTTCATATCATAATTTTCATATCACAATTCTAGCAGGGCACCCAACTCCTTGATTTTGTCTAATGATTTTTTTTACCTACAAAACAGACCAATCTACCTGTGTCACACGGTTAACATTTAAAACCTCACCATGAATTAACTATAAAGTGACATAAATTATTTTTTTGCCAAGACATGGGGTTCTAAAGGGCTGCCAATCGACCCTAGTGAGCACAAATCCAGACATCTCCTAAAATGACAGGCATGTAAATTGCAGAGTCAATGTCACCTCCTAATCCACCCAGGGGCCTCTGGGTTCACTTTCCCAGTGGATTCCATGGACTGTGTCGGAGACTCCTTCCTCTTGCCGCATGTGTCACGTTGGTCAGCAGCGCCGCCAAGGTGCCCCACTACAACAGTTCACCAAATCCTTCGTGTACACATCTATGTGCTTATGCCATAGCCAATGAACTTTTTCACCACAGGTCAGAGAAAATGAATTGGTTGTGGCTGGAGTGGTACTCAGCAATGTACCATCCATAGTTCGCAGCTCTGAGCAATCTGATCATTGCAGGACACTCACACTGACAAGACCTGCTATTCTGCTGTTCAGGTTTCCCCTGCAAAATGATTTTTCCCTCTGTGTCAGGTATATGAAAATAAATCCAGTCCAAGCAATATGTAAAAAAACTGCCATTTTTTTATTTATGGTATTAAGTGCTAACCGAGCATCCGCAAACGATCTCCTGCATACACTTTGTCTGCTCAACATTCAGACGGCTCTTTCCATATCTTATACCAAATCCAAGCTCCCAAGAATACAGGTTATAGAAATCGTATGCCTCCCCAAGTGAGTCAAAACTCATCCCAATCTCTGGCTTCACCACATTCTCCAAGGGTTTATCAGCATACCTCCTGATTGTTTCTTCTAATGGAGTCGCTCTGCTTTGACAGGGTGCCCTATCTGGAGGGGGGCGGCCAACTCTTAACCTGAAACTAAATTCACATTCATTTAGATGATGCAATAGTATTTCATTTAACAGCCTGGAGGGCATGTTCTTTTGAGTTTCATTACAATCGTTCACATGATCAGCCAAGAAAACTATATAATTCCATGCGAGGATGATATGATCTGCTGCAGAAACCATTTGGGAAGCTAAATTGCATGCATGGATGACTGCCAGTCAGAGGATCGGCTACTTGGCGGTAGTACTAATGCACACTAGACATCTATCGACATAAGGAATAAAAATCAGAACCATATATACAGAGTAAAAAAACACTCAATTATATGTATACCTTCTGTTCCACCCTGGTGCGTCTGGGTTCACCTTCCCGGTGGACTCGGCGGACTGAGTTCGAGACTCCTTCCTCTTGCCGGCAGATTTACTCTACTCAGCAGTGCCGCCGAGTTGTCCAAACACAACCGTGCACGATGACTCGACGTGTGTCGGTGTGGATGGCCCAACAACCATCGAAGCGAATGGATCTGCCTGCTCAACATTTGCACTGACCTCTTTGAACTGGAATCTGCGGCAAATTCAACAAATCAAAGATCAGTCACTGACCTTTTATAAAAATTCAAAAAAACAGTTTCCGAGATGATGCAGTTATTTTTCATACGATAGTGATACCGTGTTTCTTTTGGTTTCATTTACATATGAATAGCATGCTATGCCCATAGAACACTAAGTATTCTAATTTCGCGGATGGTTGGCAACTTGGCATGGTCTGACCGGGAGCATTATATATGCTAATTGCATGCATGGTTTATTACGAGAATCATAGGATCAGCTTGTTGACAGTAGTACCCATGCCCACTAGACACAGACTTTGGCAAATAAAAAATCAGAATCATGGATCTAGAGAAAAAACACTCATTGTTATGTATGCCTTCAGGCCTAGCCTGGTGCAGCTGGGTTCACCATCCCGGTGGACTAGATGGATTGAGTTGGAGACTGCTTCCTTCTCTGGGCGGAATTGCTCTGCTCAGCAGTGCCGCCGAGTTCTCCCACCAGAACCGCGCACGACGAGTCGGCTGTTGCCGGTGCCGATGGCCCAACAGCCGTCAAAACTAATGGATCTGGCTGCCCATCACCGGCAATGACCTCTCTCAGCGGGAATTAAATGTTGGAAATATGAGCAAATTACTACGAGATTTAATCCGAATAAACAGAAGATAAATCATGACCACAGCAGTAGAGATTAAACTAATCATATGAACTAGCATAGCAGATGAACATATCACATCTAGGGCACATACTAGAAGCATGAATTCTACCACGATCTCGAACAGGAAGGATAGAATCACATACAGTGCAGCGGGTGCAGCACCGCCGGCATTGACGTTGTCGCCCATGTCGTCGAGGACGAGGTTGCCGAGGTCGGGGAAGAAGTCGTCGTTCGCGAAGTCGTCGCTGCCAGCAGTCGCGCGAGTGCGCTCCCCAAAAACCTGATCGCCCCTCTCTCGTACAGGATCATGAGAGGCGGGGTTCCGGAGGCCTGCTGTCCCTTCTCGCGGTGCATGCCGGAAGGAGGGATGGAGAAGACTTGCTTAACGGCGCAATGATCTGGAATGGTGGTGAGAAACCATACGAAGCGGCGGCGGCTAGGGTAGACGTCTGCCTGACTATATAGTGCGGGCCGGGTAGGTCGTGGGAGTAAACCCCACGTCCGAATCGTCACGATCCAAAAGAATCGGAAACGGTTCAGTAATTAACGCGTGCGTTAATTATTAATTAATGACTCATTAATTTTCCCATGCAACAAAAATATAACCCGCGTCGTGGCGTGGCGAGGCGAGCGAGGAGGAGGAGCGCGCGTGTAGGTCTTCTCTTCTCATGCTCATACAAGTGGTAGAAGAGCTCACCTTATAAAGAGGTGCAACTCTCTCTCAACTTCCGGGGTGAGACTAAACTTTAGCCTCACTCATTCCACTCACATGTGTGCATGAATGGGCCAAGAGAATTTCAGAATTTTAGTTGGGCTTTGGGCCAAAGGCCTACTAGCAAAATTCCAACAATCCCCAACAAAGTCTCATTGGCACATCTCATCATTTAGTTCCAAAACATTGTTTTATATATCGGTGCTTAGTGGAGACTGTGAAGTTGAACTTCTACTTAGAAATTTATGCTACACTAGATCACAACTTGAATAGTGGACTATGCCTTGAACTACAAGTTTTCTGTGAAACTAGTTTCACACAAATTCTTGACCGATACTGGGCTACCGCAAGGCTTCCCCGCGGGTGGAGCGTATGCGTCATACTCTAGGGCCTTTCATGAATTTATTAGAGAACACCCAATTCTCACAGACTGCGACGTTAACAGTCAAATTCATATAGGTGTGTTCCTCAGAAGATGTTCTGCAGGACAACATCTCTGCTTACCCGAATAAGCCACTTGGAACACATTAAGATAAGTATCAACCTGCCATGCAGATCAGGAGAGTATTGCATCTTCACGGAGTGGGATAATTAATATAGGGATACTCTCCTCCCAGCTGACCAACAACTTGTCTCCCACTTCTACTTCACGGGATCTCTGATCACATAGAGTGGTTTACCACTATGGACAACTCATGCGGTGGGTCTCAAACCCATCTCCATCGATGCATTATCTATCACATTACGTGATAGACCCTTTGTGAAGGGATCTGCCAAGTTTTTCGACGTTTGGATATAATCCAACGTAATAACTCCGGAGTTCCTCAATTTTCTGACAGATTTTAGTCTCCTCTTCACATGCCTTGAGGACTTCATATTGTCCTTAGAACTATTTATCTTGATGATCACAGTTTGATTATCACAGTTCATCAGGATAGGGGGTATTGGTTTTTCAACCATAGGTAAGTCCATCAAGAGTTCACGAAGCCACTCTGCTTCAATAGTGGCAGTGTCTAGTGCTGTGAGTTCTGCTTCCATAGTTGACCTCATTAAGATGGTCTGCTTGCAAGACTTCCAGGAAACAGCGCCACCACCAAGTGAAAAAACATAAACACTTGTGGCCTTAATCTCATCAGCATCAGATATCCAGTTTGAGTCACTATAACCCTCCAGTACCCTTGGATACCCGGTGTAGTGAATCCCATAGCTCGCGGTGCCTTTCAAATAGCGCATAACTCTCTCAAGCGCATGCCAATGATCATCTCCCGGTTTTGACACAAACCGACTCAGCTTGCTCACAGCAAAAGAGATGTCAGGCCTCGTGGCACTCGCCAAATACATAAGCGAGCCAATAATCTGAGAATACCTCAGTTGATCTCTAGCAATCCGTCGATTCTTTCGAAGCAACACACTAGCATCATATGGAGTTGGAGAAGGCGTGCAGTCGCTATACCCAAAACGACTCAAGACCTTTTTCACATAATGAGACTGAAGCAGTGTGATCCCACCACTCTCATCTCTCAACAGCTTGATGTTTAAGATAACATCAGCTACTCCTAGATCCTTCATCTCAAAACAGCGAGATAAGAAATTCTTAACCTCCTTGATTAAATCAAGTTTGGTTCCAAAGATCAATATGTCGTCGACATACATACAAAGAATAACTCCTTCGCCCCCACCATAGCGATAGTACATGCACTTGTCACCATCGTTTACTACAAAGCCGGCAGCAGTTAATGTTCTTTCGAACTTCTCATGCCACTCCTTAGGAGCTTGTTTAAGGTCATATAAAGACTTTAATAACTTGCACACCTTTCCTTCTTGACCAGGTACTACAAAACCATCTGGCTGATCCATGTAAATTTCCTCCTTCAACTCTCCATTGAGGAAAGCCGTCTTAACGTCCATTTGATGAACGAGAAGACCATGTGAGGCAGCCAGTGATAGTAGCACCCGAATTGTGGTCAGTCTAGCCACGGGTGAGTAAGTATCAAAGAAGTCTTCACCTTCTTTCTGGGTATAACCCTTGGCCACAAGCCATGCCTTGTACTTTTCAATCGTACCATCAGGTCTAAACTTCTTCTTGAACACCCACTTACATCCTACAGGTTTGCACCCATAAGGACGGTCAGTGATCTCCCAGGTACCGTTAGCTAAGATGGAATCCATCTCGCTACGTACAGCTTCCTTCCAGTAGTCAGCATCAGGAGATGCATAGGCTTCTGAAATAGTCCTGGGTGTGTCATCCACGAGGTACACAATGAAATCATCACCAAAAGACTTTGCAGTCCTCTGTCTCTTACTCCTCATAGGAGTTCTATTGTTACCCTCAACAGGATTCTCAACGTGTTCCATCGCAATGGTGGGTCAGGAATTACAGTGAATTCCTCACTAGATGGAGTAGGTATCTCCTGATTTGATGAACTCGACATATCCTTCATAGGAAATATATCCTCAAAGAAAGTTGCATCATTTGATTCCATAATCGTACCAACATGCATGCCGGATACCTCAGATTTTATTATCAAAAATCTATAGCCGATGCTATGAAAAGCATAGCCCAGAAGAACACAATCCATGGTTTTTGGTCCAAGCTTGCGCTTCCTGGGAATTGGTATATTGACTCTCGCCAAACAACCCCAAGTACTTAGGTAAGAGAGTTTCAACCTTTTCCTTTCCCATTCCTCAAATGGAGTCATGGTCTTATGCTTTGTGGGAACTCGGTTTAGGACATGACACGCAGTCATTAGCGCATCCCCCCATCATTCCTTGGATAGACCCGAAGTGTCTAACATGGTGTTAACCATATCAGTTAGAGTTCGGTTCTTTCTTTCGGCTACCCCATTTGACTGGGGTGAGTAGGGAGGCGTCCTCTCATGGATTATACCATGTTCCGCACAAAACAGATCAAATTCATTGGAAAAATACTCTCCACCACGATCGGACATAAGCCGTTTAATTTTTCGATCAAGTTGGTTCTCTGCCTCAGCTTTATAGTTTTTAAAGAAAGTCAAAGCCTCATCTTTTGATTTCAGAAGATACACATAACAATATCTAATGGAGTCATCAATCAACGTCATGAAGTATCTCTTTTCACCTTTTGT
This sequence comes from Triticum urartu, assembly GCF_003073215.2. NCBI lineage: Eukaryota > Viridiplantae > Streptophyta > Magnoliopsida > Poales > Poaceae > Triticum > Triticum urartu. The sequence goes on from NC_053024.1 coordinate 9,767,454, forward strand.
CAACACGCCATTCATCTCACAAAGATCAGAATGTATAAGCTCAAGTGGCGCCAAGTCTCTTCCTCTGCAGTCTTATGGGACTTGCGAGGTTGCTTAGCTTGCACACATACTTGGCACTTGGAGCCTTTGACAGTAGAGATTTTCGGAATTAAATTCATATTGGCTAACCGCGTCATGCAACCAAAGTTAATATGACAGAGTCATGAATGCCAAATATTAGACTCATTATTATGGCAGACATTATTAATAACTTTAGTGCAAATATCTGACAAAGATAGGCGGAACAAGCCTCCGCACTCATAGCCTTTTCCAACAAATTGTCCACACTTAGAGATTACAACTTTATTGGATTCGAAAACCAACTTAAAACCATCTCGACATAAACGGGAACCGCTAACGAGATTTTTATTGATGGACGGCACATGATGAACGTTCTTCAGACGCACAGTCTTCCCCGAAGTAAACTTCAGATCGACCGTACCAACACCTCGAACGATGGCATGTGACCCGTTCCCCATCAGCACGGGTGAAGTCCCTGTTGCCTGGTAAGAAGAAAACATGGAGGCGTCAGCACAAACATGTACATTGGCACCGGTGTCAATTAACCAATCAGGAGATTGAAATACTGAAAGGATGGTAGGAAAAATACCGTACCCTGATTTATTCATATCAGTATCACCGATGACAACATTAGCAGACTTGCCGCTCTTCTCATGTTCGCGTTCCTCAAAGCGGTTAGGACACTTCGGAGCCCAGTGATTAGGATCACCGCAGAGATGGCAAAGTCCCTTCCCCTTCTTATGAGAATTCTTCTTGAAGTTGGTAGAATGTGATGGCTTGTTCTTTGTATCAAACTTGCCTTTGCCCTGAGTTTTGTTCTTATTGTTTTTGAACTTGTTGGGCTGGGAGTTCTTCTTCTGTACCATGTGGGCACTAGAACCTCCCTCAGCAACTCGAGCACGTGTGTCCTTTGCTCTCGCCTTCTCTTCAACATGAAGAGTACCAATGAGATCTGCAACGAAAAACTCCTGTCTCTTGTGTTTCAGGGAAGTAGCAAAATTGTTCCACGAAGGTGGAAGCTTGGCAATGATGCCTCCGGCAACAAATTTGTCCGGCAACACACACTTGAAGTACTCAAGTTCTTTTGCGAGCGACTGTATCTCATGAGCCTGCTATACAACAGGGCGCTCATCAGTCATCTTGTAGTCATAGAATTGCTCCATGACGTACAACTCGCTGCCGGCGTCCGAGGCACCAAACTTGGCCTCGAGCGCAGCCCACATGTCCTTGCCGTTGTCAAACGACATATACGAATCCATAATGGAGTCATCAAGAACACTCAGAAGAGCGCCTTTAAAGAGGGTATCGATCTTCTCAAAAGCTTCCAGCTGTGCTGGATTAAGATCGCCCTCAGGCTTGCCCTTGGTGGCATCATAGCAGCCCATGGTCTGAAACCAGTAGACTGCTCTCGTGCGCCACCTCTTATATTGCGCCCCCTTAAAGGCAGGCGGCTTCAGATGCGCAGCAAAACCACTCGGAGTAAATTGCCTATAATCAGGTTTTTGGATTGTTGGAAATATGAGCAAATTACTACGAGATTTAATCCGAATAAATAGAAGATAAATCATGACCACAGCAGCAGAGATTAAACTAATCATGCGAACTAGCATAGCAGATGAACATATCACATCTAGGGCACATACTAGAAGCATGAATTCTACCACGATCTCGAACAGGAAGGATAGAATCATATACGGTGCAGCGGGTGCAGCACCGCCGGCGTTGACGTTGTCGCCCATGTCGTCGAGGACGAGGTTGCCGAGGTCGGGGAAGAAGTCGTCGTTCGCGAAGTCGTCGCTGCCAGCAGTCGCGCGAGTGCGCTCCCCAAAAACCTGATCGCCCCTCTCCCGTACAGGATCACGAGAGGCGGGGTTCCGGAGGCCTGCTGTCCCTTCTCGCGGTGCACGCCGGAAGGAGGGATGGAGAAGACTTGCTTGGCGGCGCAATGATCTGGAACGGTGGTGAGAAACCATACGAAGCGGCGGCGGCTAGGGTAGACGTCTGCCTGACTATATAGTGCGGGCCAGGTAGGTCGTGGGAGTAAGCCCCACGTCCGAGTCGTCACGATCCAAAAGAATCAGAAACGGTTCAGTAATTAACGCGTCCGTTAATTATTAATTAATGACTCATTAATTTTCCCATGCAGCAAAAATATAGACAATGTGCGCGTCGCGGCGAGGCGAGGCGAGGCGAGGCGTGGCGTGGCGTGGCGTGGCGTGGCGTGGCGAGGCGAGCGAGGAGGAGGAGCGCGCGTGTAGGTCTCCTCTTCTCATGCTCATACAAGTGGTAGAAGAGCTCACCTTATAAAGAGGTGCAACTCTCTCTCAACTTCCGGGGTGGGACTAAACTTTAGCCTCACTCACTCCACTCACATGTGTGCATGAATGGGCCAAGAGAATTTCAAAATTTTAGTTGGGCTTTGGGCCAAAGGCCTACTAGCAAAATTCCAACATTAAAGAAATCGAATACGAGTCAAACATATATTTGTGCTTGGGTGTGTCCGGATCGAATTGAAGAAATTTATACAGTTCAGACATTACCTATCTACCGGATCTAGCAGAAATTCGAGCCCGTTGTGGCGTAGGCCTGCAAACTCCGCCATACCATTCGCCGCCACCATTGTTTCGCCTTTCGCCGTCGAGATAGGGAGGTTGGGGGGAAAAGAATTCTATGAGACCAGGTCTCACGCGAGACCCATCCTGATGGATGACACGTGACATTCACAAATCACAAAGCATCCCTCACCCCCACTTAAAATCAGGGGGGAGAGAGATTAGATGCTTTGTGATTTGTGAATGCCACGTATCGTTTATCAGGACGGGTCTCACCTGCTAACTATGAGACCTAGTCTCATGTGAGACCTGGTCTCATATAATTTTTTTCCGAGGTTGGGGGGAAGGGGAGAAAGGCTTCCCCACACTTCGTCCACCGGTCAACATTGCGTTGTGTATGCAGTTGACGATGAACATATTATTCTGATCCCACGCACAACTTTTTGTGACGGAGGCGAGTCACGGCTCGGCTTGTCACCGTAGCCCACTGGACCAGATCCCTAGACATGTACCTACGACCCAGATAACATGTTCAGATGCCACTGCTCTCAGTAACGCCGCTCTCAATAAACCATTCTTATTTTCTCCATGTGTTGTTCCTGTGTATTATTGCTTAGATCCAAGGCATATGCTCCCATATCCTGAATAGAAGCTACCCCCGTTGAAGGAAAATATTGAGAAGTTGATACATGAATAGGTCCTTGAGTAACAAATTAGGTAGGCATGTATTTGTTTTAAAAGGAGGACGACCACGGGCCTCCGCAAGGGGCAATGCATGCAACCATTTTATTAATTACTATCTCTATCCTGATTTATTGGTCCTCTTTGTATTTTATGTCAAATTTTGACCAAAGATTTATTTAATTAACAAAATGTTAATGCATGTCATAAAATGCTAATGCACACCTCTAAGAATGATGCCCCCAAAGGGGGGGGGGGGGATGACACGGGAGCGCCGCGGTTGTATGGTTGCTGTAAAACACTAAGAAATTGAACTTGTGGGGTGACATCAAAATGGTTGAACATAGATAAGATGAAATTACTCAAGACATTGGTTGCCTTTTAGTTCACTTTATTTCTAATGCTCTTTTAGGTAGTGCTCGGGATTGGCTGTGTGGTAGGATTGCCCAGAATACTATGTATCCCACTGGCTAATAAGAAGCCAAAACATCTGCAACCATAGAGTGTCAAACCCTACTGGGCTCACGCGATACCTCGCAACAATACCACCTAAACCATTCTTAGTCTTCTCTATAGTAGTCCTGCGAGAGGACATAGCTTGATGCCTTGAGCACAATAATATCGAGGTGTGTTGACAGATACTACAAGCTGCACCTGGGAGCAAATGCTTCTGTGGAAACATATTATTGTGCTGATGTTATTCCATGTAAAATATTTACTTACATATATTCATCTACTTTGCATGTATGTAAATTTTTCATGAGAAAGAGATGAGTTTTGCGCCCTTTGCAAAAGAAAAATGTTTAGTGATATTATCTTTTAACATTTTCTTTGCTATTTTTGGGAGTCTGAATATGAGAAGTCTTCTTGCACTATAGCAGCGCTTGACCAAGATAAGAGATGGTGTCTTGTCGGAATGAAATTTTGGAGTCACAAACATAGCCTGAGCTCCTTGTAGTTATGATAGTATGGCCACACTTCACAATGATTCATAAGGCAGGCTTACTTTCAGAAGATATGAACTCTTGGAATTATCCAGTACCATGTGAGAAGCAAGGACTGCCACTGAGTGCTAATGAGCCATTGGATCAGTGGTAGGTTTGCAATTGTTAGAGTAAATTACATATGGTTGTGAGCTTAACAGAGAAAGACCACCCTCTTCCTAGACAAAAACAACACCACTGAGTGACTCATTCACACTACTCATCAACTACCTTCTTGAACCCTTTTTGTTGGTGATTGAAGACCCATCGCTAAAATCAAAATGCTACAACTACAATGGGACCCGAGTGATTGCCTTGCTTCAGCTTGGCGAGGAGACATTAATTCTTGACGGCGTGGATGACGTTTGCCTTGGGCCTTGTATTAAAGTGACTTGGGATCTTGGTGGTTCACATCGGCTTGAGGGCAAGCCAAATTTAAGGGAAGGGGATTGTCAGCGACGTACCCTATATTCAACTATCCGTCTTCCTCGTTGAGTTGCGTTCGTGTGCGCGTGCGAGAGCGCGCGTGTGTAATTTGACTTGTACTTTGGATTCATGTCTAATTAAGTGAACTAGTCACTAGTAGCATGTTTCTGACACTCTTGCTTCTCTCAATCAACTGTATTGATTTACTACTAGTGCACGTACGCTATGTCACAAAAAAAACGTGTGCACATTGGAGGTTATGAATTAGATATAGGTTACAATGTTCTAGAGATAAAACATCTCCTTGTATCGCAAGTCTCTAGGCCATCCAAGTTTGTACCACTGTATATGCTCTCATCTTGGTCAGACCAATAAACACTGATATATTTATGATTCCTATATAATTTCCCACAAACTGAGCTTGGTTAATCTCTTCTCATGCATCTATTTATAAGTAATAACACATAACAAAGCGGAAACTTCCTAGTTGTACAACCGTTCTTGCCAATTTGAGCTTTTGGGAGAAACAGTTGATGTATAGAACTTATAACAATGTACCAGTTGCCACCCATGGACCTTCATCACATGAGAGTACATAAATGCTCCACCAACCTTGTGGGACAATGATTTTCCCCTTATATATATATATATATATATATATATATATATATATATATATATATCTCACCTTGTCATCGCTGTGTAGATAGCACACCCTATACCTCCATTTAGTTTTAGTGTGTGATAGCACACAAACATTGGAGAGAACATATGACAGAAGAGCCAAAGATATGTAACAAACACACAGGAATGGGAGGCATCGGGAATAGAGACGAGTTAAGTATTGGTCTTGGATCAAGTTATTCTGGAATACATAGCTTGACCAAAATCACAACAAGAGCGGGGTGACCGGGTGGCACTAGCACCTAGCTTAGTACATCATGTAGGGAAACTCACATAAACAAAGGAAAAAAAATGGGAGAGAAGAATCAAAGAGTTGAAAACCTCAAGTGGGAATAGGAGACGAAAAGACCATGGGATTGTTTTCCTTTTTTTTGGATAAAGCTTCGATTTTTTCTGTGGATGAGTGAAGTTTGGACAAGAAGTTTTGCTGCATCTTCCTAGCTAGAAGATGGATGTTGAAACTGCACTGCTTAGTGTCCCTCTCTTGCTTTCCAAATGGATTGTGGGACGTAGCAATTCCATCTCTCTCTCTCTCTCTCACCCTAATCAATTCCTGCTCCTCTGTGGCACTGCTTAAGAGCATCTCAAGATGGCAATGGGGCTCCGAAAACCGCGTCCCAGCGGGTTTTTACCCTATTAGGGGACGGGGATGGACGTCTTTCTATTCCCGTGGGGCTGCTGGTGGGTACAATATAAAACCCGGCATGTTTCGCGGGTTTAAACCCATTTTAGTAGTACCCGAACCCGAAAGCCGACAATACCCATCAAAATACGTTTTTTTTGCATGTCACTGATCCATCTTGACTCAAGCAGCCCAAAGCCACGACGCCTGAGTGGCCGAGCTCCCCACCGTTGAGGCCCTTGAGTAAAAACCAAACCCCCTACTATTTATCTTATGTTGTTGCTGCTGAAATATACTATGTTTGTTGCTTAAACATGCTGATATTTGCTGATGCAATATGCTCCTATTTTTCTTTCAAATGCTACTATTTTCATTATCTGCTTGTGGGGACAGGTTCCCTGTGGGTTTAGAAAACCCGACGGGTTTAGGGGACGGGCAAAAAACTAGCCCCGTGGACAGAGGATCATCCGCCATCACCGGTGACGAGTCTCCTAGTAGCAGTGCTGCCAAGGGCACCATGGACGGCGCGACTAACAGTGAGAACAGAGAAGGGGCTAGAGCTTCTTGATCTTGACAATGATGAGTATGTTGGACAGTTGGAGCTGCTCAGGTTTTGATTAGCCAGTCATATGATTTTCTGGGCCGTGGCTTTGTGCAGCTCACGTACCTATGCATTGTTAATTACGTATTGAAAACTGTATACGACGGTTGTAATTAGCAGCAAATGTATAAGAAAAAAGGATTAGATATATGTGTCCTTCACTTGAGAATACCATGAATATGGAATTATTTGTACTGAAAACATGTTAACGATGGCAATGATTATTGATACAATGAGCATGTCTGTGTGTATCTTGTTTTCCATATGGATTATGAACGACGACATTACTAGAAACATGTTTAAAGAGTGAAGACTCAATGAGGCAATTTGTTCATTTGCTGGTAACTTAGCATGCTCAAACCATGAAGTGAAGTAGAAACTGCTTAGCATAGCCAACTTTTTCACAGTAGCTCGAGCGTTTATGGCTAATTTGCTAGTAGCTTTCAATGTGAACCAGTAGATTGTACAATTTATGTTGATTGATGACATATATATTGAATGCACGCTCCAAAGTTCACTTGTCTTTATAGTACTTCCCCTTTATATATACCGCTCACTCTTCACCAGAGTAGATATCACCCTACAATGTTTCACTTTATTTTAACTTGTCGGGTAGCACCTTCCACGAAGAAAACCTGGTTCGATACCACATAGCTTAGCATACAATGTAGGGGAAATCACATAAACAAAAGGAAACTGATTTGAGAGGGGAGAGCTGAAGAGTTGGAAAAATGTGGGAAGATGAGGCTTCAGGAATGTGCGTAGAGCAGTTGTTCTTACTGGTACTGAATGGACTTAAGCTAAAAGTCATGGCTTCATCTAAGAGAGAAACATATGTTGAAATCACTTTAGTCCCTTGAAGTAATGACCCATCTTGGGTCTAGTATTTGTATCAGGTAGATCAGAGTATCGGTCTTGTTTTTCATGTGGATTCAAACATATTCGTGGACTTGACGATGCTATAAGGAAAAAAGGTTAGTTATTTGTGTGCTTTGCTTGACGATACCATGTAACAAAAATATCTTTTTAGATTGCCCTTGTATTTGGAATCCCCAACACTGAGAAGATCCTAGCACAGGTCTTTGTGACATCACTGATTAGAGTGATAAATAAGCATATATGCGTGTGTCTTGTTTTCCATGTAGATTCTAAAGAACGGCATACTGAAATCATGTTTACTGAACCAAGACTTGATGAGGCAAAGCAGCTAAAATAGAAATGCAGATATTTCAGTTTCGTAAGTTCATTGATAACCCACTTCTGTTTTGCGAGGGTTACTATGGTTCTCCTCCGTGCTACTCCCGAGCAGCAACGCCGTTGTTGCTCTGGCACCTGTACTACCATCGACACCAGTTGCAGAGGAAAGCTCGGTCCATTGCTGTTGGGTTCCCCCACAGCCACCGGACGTCACGATACCGGAGGCCAGTGTAGCCATTCGACAGCCAATGTCTCTCCCAAGAGATGAGCCATAGCCAGCAGCAGGCTCAGTCGGCGCTTTGAGACTCTCAGTCCCAGCTTTTAATGAGCATATGGACGGTGGATCACCCTGTCGTCACTGGTGACAGTCGTCTAATAGCCAATGGGCAGCACCGCCAACGGAGAGAACACAAAAGGGCTTGGAGCCACCTCAATTCGAAGAGGGCGAGAGATGTTGGAGCCCATATGTTTTTCCGCAGCCATTCATACAATTTTCTGAGTTGTGCGGTTCACATAATCCACACTTGTTATACGCTGCTTGTAATTAGCATCACGTCTATTTATATAGGGAAAATGGAATTGTGATTATGAGTTATCTGTGTGCTTTTCACTGGACAGTACCTTATGCTTTTTTATTTATTTTGTACACCTCTCCGAAATCCCTAACACCAAGAAGACAGTAATGACACAACTTGGTTCGTGATAAAAGTAGGCATAACTGTGTGTGTCTTATCTTCTGTGTGGATCCTGTAAACATGTGGATTCTGTGGTGTTAGTGTGTGCGGTTCGGTTCACATATCTAATTATCTACACATTGTTAATTAGGTATTTGAAACAGTATAACATGGTTGTAATTAACAACATGTGTATTAGAAAAAAAGGGATTATATATCTGGGTGCTTCACTTGATGATACTAAGGAGTATATAATTTTTAACCTGTATATAATATTCCAAATATTGAGAAGGTCATATTAACATAGCTGTTTGTGATAGTAATGATTAGTGATAAAATGAGCATATTTCTGTGTGTGCCTTGTTTTCACGTGGATTTTGAACAGCAGCATACTGAGAACATGTTGAAAGAAGGAAGACTTGAGGATGTATAAACCGTGAAGTTAAGTAGAAGCTGCTTAGACTAGTCACAATGGGGAGTAACTTAGAGTAGTAACATGCATATGTTACTACCTCCACAGTGGGTAGTAACATATGTGTTGTGTCATGCATCACTTCATTTGTTAGGTTATAGACTCATCTTCTCTTGATATGTGTGATGTTATATTAACTAGCTATGTTACCCCATGCCTCTCTTTCTTCATTAATTACATGCCACGTCATCTATTTTGGCTAGATAAGTGTGATGTTACCACCTATGTTACTCCCATTGTGGGTAGTCTTAGGATAGACAACTTTTTTGCCATAGCTCAAACTTTTATGGCGAATTGGCTAATGGCTTTCAAATTGAATTGGTAGGTGTGTACTATTTATATTAGTTGACGACATATATATACAAGGCCATACCCGAGAAAATGGAGGCCCGGTGCGTAATAAAAATTTAGGTCCTTCATATAACAATTATCAATTTCAAAAATAAAATGCTACGGAGTAGAAGATATATATCATGTGAGCACTTTTACAGTACCCTGAAGTAAATATGATCCGTCCATTTGTTCTAATCCGATGGCTCAGCGTAATGGGTACTCCAGCGGAAGTGGCAGGGAGTACCATCGTCAAAAGGCAGAGAGTACCTCGAGTTCAAGGGTAATGTTGTAATCTATAGGATAATTAACGGTTTGGGCGCATGGGCTCTGTTGTAACCCTCACTTGAAAACCCTAATTTCGTGAGCTAGTTCGGCCGGCCATGGGGACGGACGGGGCCTCGCCGACAAGCACGACACAGGTGGTGTCCAATTAAACAAGATCACTCGATCTCGTGGTCGCCCGCAGAAGTCATGGCGTTGGAGATGCTGGAGGAGACCACGTGATGGAGATGGTGTCGCCAAGGACCAGCGCCTGCGATGCATCCTCCGCCGCAACCTGCAAGTGCATGATCTGCTGCCAACAGCTCCATCCATCGTGGCCGGTGTGACGCGCAAAGACGAGGAAGCTGGATGTGCGATGGGCAGTTGACGTTGGCACCATGTGCCCTCGATTGGGGATGGCGGCGGCAAGCACTGTGCACTCGATCAATATTAGCAAGAGAAAATGACTGTGAAGATAAACGTCGATGGGGCCTTTACCCTGGGCAACCACCAAGCTGGCTGGGGTTGCGTTTCCCATGATCACACGGGCGAAGTACTGTTTGCTGCGGCAGGAGCACTAGGACATGTCACGGAAGCACTACATGCGGAAGCACTTGCATTATTGCATGCAATAGCACTGGCTGAAGCTCATGGCATGGGGCGAGTCGTCTTTGAAACGGACTACTTGGGCCTGTCCAGCGCCATCACCACCGATGCTTTCGACCGTTCAAGCCTGGGCGCCATTTTCAGGGAGGCGAGATTTCTTCTTCAGTTCGGCTTTATCCAGTGGAGCATAGCACACTGCCCACGCTCTTGTAATGTCCCAGCACACGAGCTGGCCTCGATGGGTAGGCAAGGCATGTATGGGAGCCAATATGTCTGGCTCTTGAACCTCCCCCCAATGTAACCGATGCAGTGACCGCCGACTTGGTCGGTCCGTCGTAATTCATGGAATGCAAGGTGTTCCAATTCAAAAAAGAGAAAAGGACGAAATTACCCCTTTGAACCAACGGTTAGATCTGACTGGTACTCCATCTACGGGAAAGGAGTACCCGGGTACTGTAAAAAACCTCTATCATGTTGGTAGTGAAATTGTTTGAAGAACTAGATTTATCAGAAAGAGTTATCAAAACATGTCATCCTTCTAGCATTCTTTGATACATAATCTTTCATTAGTTTTCATCTAGTTTTGGGTTGTTTACCACGCTTGCGACATGGTGGTCTTTCATTATTTATTCATAAGCAATCTTCTACAAAATATTATTTGATTGTTTCACTAAAAACATATCAACAACACCTTCTTGAGATCAAGTGGTTCATTCGCTAGAAACTTACCATGCATTGCAAACAAATTATTAGGGAACAGGAGACAATGGGGTGACCGGTGATAAGGTGTGTCTCTCTGGTAGTCTGGTTTACGGTCTGTTCCGCTTGCTCCTGTTGATGAATCGGTGGCCAAGCTCTTGGGTCTGGCCTCCAACTCCAGTGGATGCATCGAAGTAGCATAGGCAGCAAGAAGCAATGGAATTTGAAAAATCATAGGAGAGATGATGGATCGAGAAGAAAACACCAAATAAATTGATGGTGGATTGAGGATGGAGTACCTACTCATTGCAATAACAGATTTAATTTGGAGAAACCGTGGAAGAAATAATCCACAGGAACTGCCATGGTGCAATTGTAATATTGGAAGAGGAAGAGATTTGGCCGTCTGCGCTTGTGCTGGTCGCTGGAAGATAAGAGAAAAAGAAAGAGAATAGGAGGCGTGCGTGAGATTTATGTTGAGTTAATAAAGATACAATTTCCAACGAGTACTGCATATTGGTCAATGCCTTAGTTAGTCATAGAAGTAGTCATTAGTACTCCCTCTGTCTAGGTGTGTAATTCACCTTACGAAAATCAGATTTTTTCAAAACCTTTAGGCGTCAAACATTAACTTTCTCTTCGATCCTCTCCCTGCCTCGTTAGCCAGTGTGCTTACCCTTCCGTTTTTCCTCTTCTCAAGTGTAAAATGATTCTGCATGCTGTCTTTGATGATGCGCATGCACGAGAACGACCACTGCATGCATCGCGGCAGGCGTTGATTGGGCCTGCTTGAAGAGCTGAAAAGGCATCCTAATAACTACATATTAATTGCTGATTTTGCTTCCATTTATAACAACGCTGTGGTTGGAAGATTTGCTCGTCCTGGTGCTCCTTCTCATCCAATCTACAGTCACCTAGGTCACGCTGCTACTCCTAATATGACTTACTCACCTAGACAGAGGGAGTACTAGTATCACATAAAGAAAATTGAGGTCCCTGCTCATCCGGGGGCCCTGTGCAGTTGAACAGTCTGCACATGTGTCCGGTACGGGCCTGTATATATGCATATACCACTCCAACTTCAGCAAAGTAGATATCACCTTACATGGTTTCACTTTGTTTTAACTTGTCGGGTAGTGCCTTCTCCAAACGTGTTGGGTAGCACCTAGCTTAGCATATCATGTAGCAGCAATCAAATAAACAAAGAGATATGATTTGCGAGGGGAGATTAGAAGAGTTGAAAAACACGTGGGAATAGGAGGCTTCAGGAACGTGTGTAGAGCAGTGTCTCTTCTTTATCCATGATGAAGTTAAGCTACAAGTTGGGGCTTCATCACATAGAGAAGCATATGCTGAAATTACTTTAGTTACAACAGGAATGACAGTAGACTCAGTATTGTTTATCATGTGGATTCCGGAAGTTGAGACAGAAAGCTGGAAACCTAAAATTCCTTGACTCGTTGATGCTGTGTATCTGAAGTTTTTTTTTTGTTTGCACATGTATCTGAAATCCCCAATACCGAGAAGATCTTAAATGACACAGTTGTTTGTGATATCACTGATTAGAGTGACAAGCATATATGACCGTGTCTTGTTTTCTTAAATGACATAGTTGTTTGTGACATCACTGATTAGAGTGACAAGCATATATGATCGTGTCTTGTTTTCCACGTGGATTCTGAAAGGACACAAACTGAAATCATGTTGAATGAGCCAATACTTGAGAAGGCAGAGCAGCGGAAATAGAAATGCAGATATTTTCAGTCTTGTAAGTCGGTTGGTAACTCGCGTCTGTTTAAACAATGGAGTGTAGCCAACTTTTTCTTCATGTCCACAATAGTCTGTTTAAATATCGTCGTGATATGATATTGCTGATACGGCTGACAGCTTTGATGTGTACAAAAGCGAGATTGGTTAATCCCTAGCTACTATGACAGTGCCAAAACAATGTATAAAAATGGTTAATCTCTTGGCTCGCAGAGCAAAGCCAGAGGAGGTGTGACAAAAAAGAAATGTCAGAAGTGGGGTTTGAACCCACGCCCTCGTAAGAGGACCAGAACTTGAGTCTGGCGCCTTAGACCACTCGGCCATCCTGACTTAATTGATTATTTGGAAGTATTAGCGGTATTTAATATTTAGTGACATCGGTTTTTCGTTTGGAAGTTTTCGGGCTGTCTCTAGGGAGAGCAAGTTCTATCACTACCATAGGCCCGTGGCCATCATCCATCACTTGAAAATTATGTTATTATTTTTTCTCTTGTGAACAGGTAAGAAGATATTTGTTGAAATCCTTGAGCGAGACCTTACATCATACAAGGGAGAATCGGTTTTTGCAGTACAATCTGTTGGAAGAGCATGCTGAACCTGCGACATGGAATGGTAGAAATCATATTTGTGCGTTATAGACCAAAACATTATTCTGTTGTTTAAATTGATTGTTCTCACCAGGGTCCTTGCCGTGAATGAGCAGACAGATGGTGGATCACCTGCCGTTACCAGTGCCGAATCTCCTAGTAGCACCGTGGTCAACTGCGAGAATGAAGAAGGCTCCGGAGCTGCCTAATTTCTACGAGAGTGAGAGATGGTGGAGCTCCTCTGGTTTTCAACAGCCATTAACACGATTTTCTGTGCTATTGCTGTGTGCGGTTCACATAACCCACGCTTGTCATACGCTGGTTGTAATTAGCATCACGTTTATAGGAAAAGAAAAGGGATTGTGATTATGAGTTTTCTGTGCGCTTTTCGCTAGACAATACTCTGTATATGAAATTCCTTTTTTAACTTTGTACATGTATCTAAAATCCCTAATACCGAGAAGACCCGAATGACATGTTGAAAGAGTGAAGACTTGAGGAGGCACCACGACTGCTGAAATAGAAATGCAGACGACTACAATTTTATAAGTTGGCCAACCCTTTCGCTCAACATCGCGTTAGCTCTGTCTTTTAAGGCAAAATAGGTAGCTTTGAAGGTGAACTGGTTAGTGCGTAGCATTGGTAGGTGAACTGGTTGATGCGTAACACTGGTCACCTTCAAAGCTAAGTGGTTCGCCCTTATATATACTGCTCCAACTTCACTAGAGTAGATATCATCTTACATTTGTTTTAACTTGTATGCTGGGTAGCGCCTTCCCCTAAAACAAAAGCTTGTTGGGTAGCACCTTGCTTAGTATATCATTTTAAAGGGAGAGCAGGAGAGTTGAAAAAACATGTGGGGACAGGAGCCTTCAGGAACATGGGTAGAACCATTGATCTCCTTAAGGCTGAATGAAAGTTGTGGCATTATGTCAGATGGACGGGTCTAGAAGTGATCGATGGGTTAGTATTTCTACTGGAATGTCAGTAGACTACTTATTGTTTTCCATGTGGATTCTAGAGACTGAGGCCGGAAGCAGCGAATCTGAAATTCCTGGACTTGACGACACTATAAGAGAAAAAAAAAGATTAATTACTTGCAACATGCTTGGGAGTTGATTGCTACAGCAACATACTGGACAATTTGGCTCTCCCGCGACCAAAAGTATTTGGAAACATTACCGCCTTTAATATGACAGTGCCAAAGCAATATATAGAAATGGTTAATCTCTAGGATCTTGTTGCAAAAATGGATTGAGGACTGATCAGACTTTCTCCTCTGGAGAGCAAAAGGTGACTAAAGAATTGTCAGAAGTGGGGTTGAAACCCACACCATCGTAAGAGGACAAGAACTTTTTTCGAAACGGAGGCAAAGATTGCCTCATCTATTAATTAAGCAGAAGAGAATTGCCCAGTTAATCACGAAAAATCGGGCAAAAACCGGAACAAGGGCCAAGCCCACTCCCAGAGACAGACACACAGGGCAGAGCCCACCCTAATCGACAACATGTCGACCTGCACCCACACAACGCAACTCCGACTCAGACGGAGAACTCAGAAGAACAAAACCAGGCGACAGCTGGTGCCACGGAAAATCACCGAACAGGCAACTTGTAGCCGGTCATCGTATACCACAGGGCCCCGCCGCCGCAGCTTCGACTCCACAACAACAAACAAACCGAGGCAAAACCGCAAACACGCCGGAGAAGAGCCGACTACCGCAATCATTGCTGCATCGCTGATATCACTCCCACCATCATCGTTGCCACATAAGTTTGGTCGCCACAGAGATCCTTTCGGGGCCTGATACGTCTCCAACGTATCTATAATTTTTGATTGCTCCATGCTATATTATCTACTGTTTTGGACATTAATGGGCTTTATTATCCACTTTTATATTATTTTTGGGACTAACCTATTGACCCAGAGCCCAGTGCCAGTTCCTGTTTTTCCCTTGTTTCAGTGTTTTGAAAAAAAAGAATATCAAATGGAGTCCAAATGGAATGAAACCTTCTGGAGAAGTTATTTTTGGAAGAAAAGCAACCCGGGAGACTTGGAGTCCACGTAAGGGAAGCAACGAGGAAGCCACGAGGTAGGGGGGCGCGCCCTCCACCCTCGTGCGCCCCTCGTGGCTCCCCTGACGTATTTCTTCCGCCTATATATATATATATATA
Organism: Triticum urartu; assembly: GCF_003073215.2. Taxonomy (NCBI): domain Eukaryota; kingdom Viridiplantae; phylum Streptophyta; class Magnoliopsida; order Poales; family Poaceae; genus Triticum; species Triticum urartu. The sequence continues at coordinate 9,782,833 of NC_053024.1, forward strand.
TATATATATATATATATATATATATATATATATATATCCATATACCCTAAAACGATCGGGAAACAGAATAGATCGGGAGTTCCGCCGCTAGAAGCCTCCGTAGCCACCGAAAGCCAATCTAGACCCGTTCCGGCACCCTGCCGGAGGGGGAATCCCTCTCCGGTGGCTATCTTCATCATCCCGGCGCTCTCCATGACGAAGAGGGAGTAGTTCACCCTCAGGGCTGAGGGTAGGTACCAGTAGCTATGTGTTTGATCTCTCTGTCTCTCGTGTTCTTGATTTGGCACGATCTTGATGTATCGCGAGCTTTGCTATTATAGTTGGATCTTATGATGTTTCTCCTCCTCTACTCTCTTGTAATGGATTGAGTTTCCCCTCTGAAGTTATCTTATCGGATTGAGTCTTTAAAGATTTGAGAACACTTGATGTATGTCTTGCCGTCCGTATCTGTGGTGACAATGGGATATCACGTGATTCACTTGATGTATGTTTTGGTGATCAACTTGCGGGTTCCGCCCATGAACCTATGCATAGGGGTTGGCACACGTTTTCGTCGTGATTCTCCGGTAGAAACTTTGGGGCACTCTTTGAGGTTCTATGTGTTGGTTGAATAGATGAATCTGAGATTGTGTGATGCATATCATATAATCATACCCACGGATACTTGAGGTGACATTGGAGTATCTAGGTGAAATTAGGGTTTTGGTTGATTTGCGTCTTAAGGTGTTATTCTAGTACAAACTCTAGGGCTGTTTGTGACACTTATAGGAATAGCCCAACGGATTGATTGGAAAGAATAACTTTGAGGTGGTTTCGTACCCTACCATAATCTCTTCGTTCGTTCTCCGCTATTAGTGACTTTGGAGTGACTCTTTGTTGCATGTTGAGGGATAGTTATATGATCCAATTATGTTATTATTATTGAGAGGACTTGCACTAGTGAAAGTATGAACCCCAGGCCTTGTTTCCTATCATTGCAATACCATTTATGCTCACTTTTACCATTAGTTACCTTGCTGTTTTTATATTTTCAGATTATAAAAACTATTATCTTCTATCCATATTGCACTTGTATCACCATCTCTTCGCCGAACTGGTGCACCTATACAATTTACCATTGTGTTGGGTGTGTTGGGGACACAAGAGACTCTTTGTTATTTGGTTGCAGGGTTGCTTGAGAGAGACCATCTTCATCCTACGCCTCCTAGGGATTGATAAACCTTAGGTCATCCACTTGAGGGAAATTTGCTACTGTCCTACAAACCTCTGCACTTGGAGGACCAACAACGTCTACAAGAAGAAGGTTGTGTAGTAGACATCAAGCTCTTTTCTGGCGCCGTTGCCAGGGAGGTGAGTGCTTGAAGGTATATCTTTAGATCTTGCAATCAAGTCTTTTAGTTTCTTGTTTTATCACTAGTTTAGTTTATAAAATAAAATTACAAAAAATGGAATTAAGTTTGCCTCATACGCTTCATCTTTTTAATATCTTTCGTGAGTATGATGGAAAGGAAAATTGTGCTCAAGTGCTAGAAGAAGAATGCATTAGAATGTTTGGCACTAAATATTTGAATGAGGAGCATGATTGCAATGTTGTTAGTATGAATTCTTTGAATATCCATGATGCTAATGATATTCAAAGCCACAAGCTTGGGGATGCTATGTTTGATGAAGATGATATTTTTAATCCCCCAAGTTTTGATGTGCAAATTTATTATGATGAGAGCATGCCCGCTATCTATGATGATTATTGTGATGACTTGTATGCTATAAAGAATAATGATATCCATGAAACTTGTCATCATGATTTTAACTTTCAATTGGATTATGCCTCACATGATAGTTATTTTGTTGAGTTTGCTCCCACTACTATTCATGAGAAGAAATTTGCTTATGTGGAGAGTAATAAAAATTCTATGCTTGTAGATCATGAAAAGAATGCTTTAGGTTCTGGTTATATTGTTGAATTCATTCATGATGCTACTGAAAATTATTATGAGGGAGGAACATATGCTTGTAGGAATTGCAATAATATCAAGTTTCCTCTCTATGTGCTTAAAATCTTGAAGTTATGCTTGTTTTGCCCTCCTATGCTAGTTGATTATTGTTACCATAAGTTATTTGCTCACAAAATACCTATGCATAGGAAGTGGGTTAGACTTAAATGTGCTAGTCATATTCTTCATGATGCTCTCTTTATGTTTCAATTCTTATCTTTTATGTGAGCATCATTGAAATCATCATGCCTAGCTAGGGGCGTTAAACGATAGCGCTTGTTGGGAGGCAACCCAATTTTATTTTTGTTCCTTGCTTTTTGCTTCTGTTTAGTAATAAATAATTCATCTAGATTCTGTTTAAATGTGGTTTTATGTTTTAATTAGAGTTTGTGCCAAGTAGAACCTTTGGGAAGACTTGGGGAAAGTCTTGTTGATCATGCTGTAAAAAACAGAAACTTTAGTGCTCACGAGAATTGCTGCCATTTTTATTTGGAGAGTTCTATTTAGTTAATTCTTTTTGCAGATGATTAATAGATAAATTCCTCACGTCCAGAAATTTATTTGAGAATTTTATGAGTTCCATAAGTTTGCATTAGTTACAGATTACTACAGACTGTTCTGTTTTTGACAGATTCTGTTTTTCATGTGTTGTTTACTTATTTTGATGAACCTATGGCTAGTAAAAGAGTTTATAAACCATAGAGAAGTTGGAATACAGTAGGTTTAACACCAACATAAATCAAGAATGAGTTCATTACAGTACCTTGAAGTGGTGTTTTGTTTTCTTTCGCTAACGGAGCTCATGAGTTTTCTGTTTAGTTTTATGTTGTGAAGTTTTCAAGTTTTGGGTAAAGATTCGATGGGCTATGGAATAAGGAGTGGCAAGAGCCTAATCTTGGGGATGCCCAAGACACCCCAAGGTAATATTCAAGGATAACCAAGCGTCTAATCTTGGGGATGCCCCGGATGGCATCCCCTCTTTCGTCTTCGTTCATCGGTAACTTTACTTGGAGCTATATTTTTATTCGCCACATGATATGTGTTTTGCTTGGAGCGTCATTTTATTTTATTTTGCTTTGCTTGCTGTTTGAATAAAATACCTAGATCTGAAATTCTTAAATATTAGAGAGTCTTCACATAGTTGCATAATTATTCAACTACTCATTGATCTTCACTTATATCTTTCGGAGTAGTGTGTTATTGCTCTAGTGCTTCACTTATATCTTTTAGAGCACGGTGGTGGTTTTGTTTTATAGAAACTATTATTCTCTCATGCTTCACTTAGATTATTTTGAGAGTCTTAAACAGCATGGTAATGTGCTTAATCCTAATATGCTAGGTATTCAAGACTAGTAAAAACTTTCTTATGAGTGTGTTGAATACTAAGAATAGTTTGATGCTTGATGATTGTTTTGAGATATGGAGGTAATAATATCAAAGTCATGCTAGTTGAGTAGTTGTGAAATTGAGAAATGCTTGTGTTGAAGTTTGGAAGTCCCGTAGAATGCACGTATGGTAAACGTTATGTAACAAATTTGAAACATGAGGTGTTATTTGATTGTCCTCCTTATGAGTGGCGGTCGGGGACGAGCGATGGTCTTTTCCTACCAATCTATCCCCCTAGGAGCATGCGCGTAGTGCTGAGGTTTTTGATGACCTGTAGATTTTTGCAATAAGTATGTGAGTTCTTTATGACTAATGTTGAGTCCATGGATTATATGCACTCTTACCCTTCCATCTTTGCTAGCCTCTTCGGTACTGTGCATTGCCCTTTCTCACAATTAGAGTTGGCGCAAACTTCGCCGGTGCATCCAAACCCCGTTATATGATACGCTCTTTCACACGTAAACCTCCTTATATCTTCCTCAAAACAGTCACCATACCTACCTATTATGGCATTTCCATAGCCATTCCGAGATATATTGCCATGCAACTTTCCACCATTCCGTTTATCATGACACGTTCATGATTGTCATATTGCTTAGCATGATCATGTAGTTGACATAGTATTTGTGGCAAAGCCACCGTTCATAATTATTTCATACATGTAACTCTTGGTTCATTGCATATCCCGGTACACCGCCGTAGGCATTCACATAGAGTCATACTTTGTTCTAGTATCGAGTTGTAATCCTTGAGTTGTAAGTAAATAAATGTGTGATGATCATCATTATTAGAGCATTGTCCCATGTGAGGAAAGGATGATGGAGACTATGATTCCCCCACAAGTCGGGATGAGACTCCGGACGAAAATAAATAAATAAATAAAAAGGCCATAAAAAAAAGAGAAGGCCCCAAAAAAAAGAAAAAAAGAAAAAAAGGCCATAAAAAGAGAAGGCCCAAAAAATAAAAAAAAATGAGAGAAAAAGAGAGAAGGGATAATGCTACTATCCTTTGCCACACCTGTTTTGTCACTTGTTTTGTCACTTTCATATACTAGTGGGAATTTTCATTATAGAGAGTCTCTTTCACCATAATCTTCATGATAGAGAGTCTCTTGTTTTGTCACTTTCATATACTAGTGGGAATTTTCATTATAGAACTTGGCTTGTATATTTCAACAATGGGCCTCCTCAAGTGCCCTAGGTCTTCGTGAGCAAGCAAGTTGGATGCACACCCACTTAGTTTCTTTTGTTGAGCTTTCATACATTTATAGATCTAGTGCATCCGTTGCATGGCAATCCCTATTCCTTGCATTAACATCAATCGATGGGCATCTCCATAGCCCATTGATTAGCCTCGTTGATGTGAGACTTTCTCCTTTTTTGTCTTCTCCACATAACCCCCATCATCATATTCTATTCCACCCATAGTGCTATGTCCATGGCTCGCGCTCATATATTGCGTGAAAGTTTATAGGTTTGAGATTACTAAAGTATGAAACAATTGCTTGGCTTGTCATCGGGGTTGTGCATGATGAGAGCATTCTTGTGTGACAAAAAAGGAGCATGACTAAACTATATGATTTTGTAGGGATGAACTTTCTTTGGCCATGTTATTTTGAGAGGACATAATTGCTTTGTTAGTATGCTTGAGGTATTATTATTTTTATGTCAATATGAACTTTTATCTTGAATCTTTCGGATCTGAATATTCATACCACAATTAAGAAGAATTACATTGAAATTATGCCAAGTAGCACTCCGCATCAAAAATTCTATTTTTATCATTTACCTACTCGAGGACGAGCGGGAATTAAGCTTGGGGATGCTGATACGTCTCCAATGTATCTATAATTTTTGATTGCTCCATGCTATATTATCTACTGTTTTGGACATTAATGGGCTTTATTATCCACTTTTATATTATTTTTGGGACTAACCTATTGACCCAGAGCCCAGTGACAGTTCCTGTTTTTTCCCCTTGTTTCAGTGTTTCGAAGAAAAGGAATATCAAATGGAGTCGAAACGGAATGAAACCTTCTGGAGAAGTTATTTTCGGAAGAAAAGCAACCTGGGAGACTTGGAGTCCACGTAAGGGAAGCAACGAGGAAGCCACGAGGTAGGGGGGCGCGCCCACCCTCCTAGGGCGCGCCCTCCACCCTCGTGGGCCCCTCGTGGCTCCCCTGACGTATTTCTTCCGCCTATATATATATATATCCATATACCCTAAAACGATCAGGGAACAGAATATATTGGGAGTTCCGCCGCCAGAAGCCTCCGTAGCCACCGAAAGCCAATCTAGACCCGTTCTGGCACCCTGCCGGAGGGGGAATCCCTCTCCGGTGGCTATCTTCATCATCCCGGCGCTCTCCATGACGAGGAGGGAGTAGTTCACCCTCGGGGCTGAGGGTAGGTACCAGTAGCTATGTGTTTGATCTCTCTCTCTCTCTCGTGTTCTTGATTTGGCACGATCTTGATGTATCGCGAGCTTTGCTATTATAGTTGGATCTTATGATGTTTCTCCCCCTCTACTCTCTTGTAATGGATTGAGTTTCCCCTTTGAAGTTATCTTATCAGATTGAGTCTTTAAAGATTTGAGAACACTTGATGTATGTCTTGCCGTGCGTATCTGTGGTGACAATGGGATATCACGTGATTCACTTGATGTATGTTTTGGTGATCAACTTGCGGGTTCCGCCCATGAACCTATGCGTAGGGGTTGGCACACGTTTTCGTCGTGATTCTCCGGTAGAAACTTTGGGGCACTCTTTGAGGTTCTATGTGTTGGTTGAATAGATGAATCTGAGATTGTGTGATGCATATAGTATAATCATACCCACGGATACTTGAGGTGACATTGGAGTATCTAGGTGACATTAGGGTTTTGGTTGATTTGCGTCTTAAGGTGATATTCTAGCACGAACTCTAGGGCTGTTTGCGACACTTATAGGAATAGCCCAACGGATTGATTGGAAAGAATAACTTTGAGGTGGTTTCGTACCCTACCATAATCTCTTCGTTCGTTCTCCGCTATTAGTGACTTTGGAGTGACTCTTTGTTGCATGTTGAGGGATAGTTATATGATCCAATTATGTTATTATTGTTGAGAGGACTTTCACTAGTGAAAGTATGAACCCTAGGCCTTGTTTCGTATCATTGCAATACCGTTTATGCTCACGTTTACCATTAGTTACCTTGTTGTTTTTATATTTTCAGATTACAAAAACTATTATCTTCTATCCATATTGCACTTGTATCACCATCTCTTCGCCGAACTAGTGCACCTATACAATTTACCATTGTATTGGGTGTGTTGGGGACACAAAAGACTCTTTGTTATTTGGTTGCAGGGTTGCTTGAGAGAGACCATCTTCATCCTATGCCTCCTACAGATTGATAAACCTTAGGTCATCCACTTGAGGAAAATTTGCTACTGTCCTACAAACCTCTGCACTTGGAGGCCCAACAACGTCTACAAGAAGAAGGTTGTGTAGTAGACATCAGGGCCGCCGCCCCGACATCCACCGCTCCGTCGCGCCCAGCGCACTCCACCAGCACTGCCTTCGGGACCGCCACCCCAACATACCACGGCTTTCCTCAAGCAGCAACGCCGCACAGCCCAGCTGCCCCGTAGCCCACGCTGCTCAGGGCAACCGCTCGCAGACCACGAACGTCGCACCACATCCGGGGCTGCCGCCCCGACATAAAGTCAGACCGTCCCCTCTGGGCGCATCGACCGAGCCGACACCCCCATCGCCCAAAGCGGGACAAGGATGCCACCCAACCAATGTCGAGATCGAGCCCCACCTCATAGAGCTGCCACTTGCATTGTTCTCGAGATCGCCATCTCGGCGCACAAACAAAACCCACTCGGAGCCGCCGCCCCGACGTCCACTGTCCCCGCCGATGAAGAGATCCGTGCAAAGCGCAATATGCTGACTCTCCAAAGCGATGCCTCAAAGAAGGAAACGACATAGCCGCCGTCATCGCCCGCTTCGACCATCCGAAGCTAGAGATTTCTCGCGGAGAGTCGTGTAATGGAGCTCCACGGCAACACCTTTAAGAAGGGGAACGACACCATGGCCATGGCGCCGCTGTTGCCGGCACCGACCCAAAGTCAGTGCTGGACTTTCGCCCGGAGCTCCTTCACACCTCCAAATCTGAGTAGATCCGAAGCACTGCACAACACACAATCCCCGGTCGACGTCCACCGGATCCTCACCGCGCCAGCCTGCCGCGCTACTTCGGCCTGTCGCACCACCCGAACAGCAGCCAACCCCTTCCATTGCACCTGCCGGAGCTCCAGATCCACGCCCGACCCCTTAGCGCGCTCGCCCGGGTGCCCATGACCACCTCCAGCCATCCGCAGCATCTCCCGCACAGGCCTCTATGAGCCCGCCCCTCACGCGTAGCACTGGGGGCATCCTCCCGCGCGGTCACCGCGCCTGCTTTGCGCCGAACGTGCGCCAGATCCACCGCCCAAGCCACCCGCCTGCCACTCACGCCTCCACCGCAACGCCGAATCCGCTTAGAGCCACCGCGCCCCCTGATACGTCTCTGTCGTATCTACTTTTCCAAACACTTTTGCCCTTGTTTTGGACTCTAACTTGTATGATTTGAATGGAACTAACCCGGACTGATGCTGTTTTCAGCAGAATTGCCATGATATTGTTTTATGTGCAGAAAACAAATATTCTCGGAATGACCTGAAACTCCACGGAACATCTTAGAAAAAATAATAAAAAAATCCTCGCCAAAGATGAAGACCAGGGGGCCCACACCCTGTCCACGAGGGTGGGGGCGCGCCCCCTACCTCGTGGGCCCCATGGATGCCCTCCAACGCCAACTCCAACTCTATATATTTGCTTTCGGAGAGAAAAAAATCAGAGAGAAGAAATCATCGCGTTTTACGATACAGAGCCGCCGCCAAGCCCTAAAACTTCTCGGGAGGGCTGATCTGGAGTCCGTTCGGGGCTCTGGAGAGGGGGATTCGTCGCCGTCGTCATCATCAACCATCCTCCATCACCAATTTCATGATGCTCACCGCCGTGCGTGAGTAATTCCATCGTAGGCTTGCTGGACGGTGATGGGTTGGATGAGATTTATCATGTAATCGAGTTAGTTTTGTTAGGGTTTGATCCCTAGTATCCACTATGTTCTGAGATTGATGTTGCTATGACTTTGCTATGCTTAATGCTTGTCACTAGGGCCCGAGTGCCATGATTTCAGATCTGAACCTATTATGTTTTCATGAATATATGTGAGTTCTTGATCCTATCTTGCAAGTCTATAGTCACCTACTATGTGTTATGATCCGGCAACCCCGAAGTGACAATAATCGGGACCACTCCCGGTGATGACCATAGTTTGAGGAGTTCATGTATTCACTATGTGCTAATGCTTTGTTCCGGTTCTCTATTAAAAGGAGGCCTTAATATCCGTTAGTTTTTGATAGGACCCCGCTGCCACAGGAGGGTAGGACAAAAGATGTCATGCAAGTTCTTTTCCATAAGCACGTATGACTATATACGGAATACATGCCTACATTACATTGATGAATTGGAGCTAGTTCTGTGTCACCCTATGTTATGACTGTTACATGATGAACCGCATCCGGCATAATTATCCATCACTGATCCGGTGCCTACGAGCTTTCCATATACTGGTCTACGCTTATTTACTTTCCCGCTGCTACTGTTACAATCACTACAAAGTACCAAAAACATTACTTTTGTTGTCTTTACTTTTGTTGCTGCTACCACCACTATCATATTACTGTGCTACTAAACACTTTGCTGCAGATACTAAGTTTCCAGGTGTGGTTGAATTGACAACTTAGCTGCTAATACTTGAGAATATTCTTTGGCTCCCCTTGTGTCGAATCAATAAATTTGGGTTGAATACTCTACCCTCGAAAGCTGTTGCGATCCCCTATACTTGTGGGTTATCAAGACTAATTTCTGGCGCCGTTGCCGGGGAGCATAGCTCTATTCTTTGAGTCACTTGGGATTTATATCTGCTGGACACTATGAAGAACTTGAAAGACGCCTAGACAACAATTTATCCCTCAACTACGAGGGGAGGTAAGGAACTGCCATCTAGCTCTGCACTTGATTCACCTTCTGTTATGAGTAAGCTAGCGACACCTAAACCTGCTTCTGCTATTCGTTCCGATATGTCGCATGTTATTGATGATGCCACTTCTGCTATGCATGATACTTATGATGAAACTGCTTCTATGCCTGATACTACTGTGCCCCTTGGTGAATTTCTTGATGAACAAATTGCTAGGGCTAGAGAAAAAGAAATTATTGAATCTGAATACGATGATGATAGTGATGATGAAAATATGCCTGTTATCCCTGAGGGTAATCTTTTTGATAAGGAATTTCTTTAGCTATTTTAGCTTGCAGGGATAGATATGAGATTAAGAGGTTATTAGTTAAATGGAACAAAGAATCACTTAGAGATAAAATGAAACCCGACCCTGCTTTTGCTACTTCACCTATATGTGTTCCTGATAAGGATTATGAATTCTCTGTTGATCCTGATATAATTACTTTGGTTGAATCTGATCCGTTTTATGGCTATGAATCTGAAACTGTTGTGGCACATCTTACTAAGTTAAATGATATAGCCGCCCTGTTTACTAATGATGAGATATCGCGTTACTTTTATATACTCAAAATATTTCTGTTCTCATTAAAGGGTGATGCTAAGATATGGTTTAATTCTCTTGATCCAGGTTGTGTGCATAGTCCCCAGGATATGATTTATTACTTCTCTGCTAAATATTTTCCTGCTCATAAGAAACAAGCTGCTTTGAGGGAAATATACAACTTCATGCAAATTAAAGAAGAGAGTCTCCCACAAGCTTGGGGGAGGCTTCTCAAGTTACTTAATGCATTGCCTGATCATCCTCTTAAGAAACCTGAAATACTTGATATCTTTTATAATGGACTAACCGATGCTTCCAGAGATTACCTGGATAGTTGTGCTGGTTCTCTTTTCAGGGAAAGAACACCGGATGAAGCTGAAATTCTATTGAATAATATGTTGACAAATGAAAATAATTGGGCACCTCCTGAGCCAGCTCCTGCTCCAATTACCGAGTCTATTCCTAAACCAACTCCAAAGAAGAGAGGTGTTCTATTCCTCAGTCCCGAAGATATGCAAGAGGCAAAGAAATCTATGAAAGAAAAAGGTATTAAAGCTGAAGATGTTAAGAATTTACCTCATATTGAAGAAATACATGGTCTTAATATACCGCATGTTGAAGAAACATATGATCTCAATTCTTTATTTACTGAAGAACCTCCTGATCCCGATATCCCGACACAGATAGTAAAGGTAAATTCTCTCTATAGATATGATAAAGCTGAAGTCCCTCCTACTAAAATTGCTAGTCAGTGCTTGGATGAGTTTGATAACTTTATGTTTAAGCAAGACGACTTCAATGCTTATTTTGGTACACAATTAAAAGAAAATGCTTATGTGATTAGACGCTTGGGTTGTTATATGGCTAATATTAAAGGTGAACTTAAACTTGTTAGCAAACATGCTTCTATGGTTACCACTCAAGTAGAACAAGTACTTAAGGCTCAAAAAGAAGTGCTTGATGAAATGAATAGTAAGAAAAATGATTATGCTGTTAGAGTGGCCACTAGAACTGGTAGAATGACTCAGGAACCTTTGTATCCTCAAGGCCACCCTAAGAGAATCGAGCAAGATTCTCAAAGAAATAATATTAATGTTCCTAGTTATTCTAAAAAGAAGAAGAAGAAAAATGATAGAACTATGCAAACTTCTAGTGAACCTATTGCTGAACCACCTGATAATCCAAATGTTATCTCTATGTCTGATGCTGAAACACAATATGGTAATGAACATGAACCTAATGAAAATATTAATGATGATGTTCATGATGATGCTCAACATAGTAATGATAATGATGTAGAAATTGAACCTGCTGTTGATCTTAATAACCCACAATCAAAGAATCAACATTATGATAAAAGAGACTTTGTTGCTAGGAAACATGGTAAAGAAAGGGAACCTTAAGTTCAGAAACCCATGCCTTTTCCTCCGAGATCATCCAAGAAAAAGGATGATGAGGATTTTGAGCGCTTTGCTGAAATGATTAGGCCTATCTTTTTGCGTATGCGATTAACAGATGTGCTCAAAACAAATCCTTATGCTAAATATATGAAGGATATCATTACTAAGAAAAGAAAGATACTGGAAGCTGAAATTTCCACCATGCTTGCTAATTATACTTTTAAGGGTGGAATACCAAAGAAACTTGGAGACCTCGGAGTACCTACTATACCTTGCTCCACTAAAAGAAATTATATTAAAACTGCTTTATGTGATCTTGGAGCCGGTGTTAGTGTTATGCCTCTCTCTCTATATCGTAGACTTGATTTGAATAAGTTGACACCTACTGAAATATCTTTGCAAATGGATGATAAATCAACTGCTATACCTGTCGGTATCTGTGAGGATGTGCCTGTTGTGGTTGCAAACGTTACTATTTTAACGGACTTTGTTATTCTTGATATTCCCGAGGATGATAGTATGTCTATTATTCTTGGAAGACCTTTTCTTAATACTGCAGGGGCTGTTATTGATTGCAACAAAGGCAATGTCACTTTTCATGTTAATGGTAATGAGCATACGGTACACTTTCCAAGGAAACAACCTCAAGTTCATAGTATCAACTCCATTGGAAAAATTCCATCGATTACAATTGGAGGTTTTGAATTTCCTCTTCCTACTGTCAAAAAGAAATATGATATACTTATTATTGGGGATGTGCATATCCCCGTTGAGGTAACTTAGTGTTATTCGAAATTTCTCCGGTTTCATGATTATCGGAATGAGTTTGTTAACAAGACTTGATCAACCTTGTTAGTGGATTCTTTTTGATGAGCATGAGATGGATGAAACTAGAAGCACAAACTTCTGTACCCTCTCTATACTTTGTGTTAATTAGTAGAAATAAAGTAAAAATAGTATTTTTCTGTCTGTTTCCTGGCTTATCCGTGCAATATAAAAATATCCCGAAAATAAAAGTCCTCAGAATGCCATGCCAATTTAATATGATTTTTTCGGGAATATTTGAGGATTTACTGTGCAAAAATTACCATGGGAGGAGCTGCCACCTGGCCACGAGGGTGGTGGGCGCCCCCCTTAGGGCGCGCCCCCTGCCTCGTGGGCCCACAGTGGCCCTCCTCCACTTATCCCAGCACCCATCTTCTTCCTCTATCTCTGTAAGTGCATCTAGTGCCACCCCTAGTTGGTTTTGGAGTATTGACAACAAACCTAGTTGAGGGACTAATGTGTTTGTGAGAATTGCAGGATAACACAGGTAGTAGTCCCTCATTGATTCGGTTTATCTATCGGAGATGACCCCTAAAAATGTATGAAGACATTGAAGACAATGGTGGTATGTGAAGATATTCACATTGAAGACTATGACAAGAGAAGACATTGCGTGAAGACTATGGGGCGTGAAGACTTAGTTGTTTCGTTGTCTCCTTTTCTTCTTTGTTGAGTCATAGGAACAACCGTACTATTAAGTGGGGTCCAAGTGAACAAAGTCAGAGTGAATGAAGTGATGCTCAACCAAAATCCTATGTCTTCGAGCGAAGACAATGAGAGCAAATCTTATCCAGAGCTGGATGAGTCAGCTTTGCTTGTAGCCCAAGTAAAGTTGCCGCGTGTGTTTGAAATCTGACCGTTGGAATACGTGTCAGTTCCTTAGTGACCCAGGTGTTGGAAATATGCCCTAGAGGCAATAATAAATTAGTTATTATTATTATATTTCATTGTTCATGATAATCGTTTATTATCGATGCTAGAATTGTATTGATAGGAAACTCAGATACATGTGTGGATACATAGACAACACCATGTCCCTAGTAAGCCTCTAGTTGACTAGCTCGTTGATCAATAGATGGTTATGGTTTCCTGACCATGGACATTGGATGTCGTTGATAACGGGATCACATCATTAGGAGAATGATGTGATGGACAAGACCCAAGCCTAAGCCTAGCACAAAGATCGTGTAGTTCGTATGCTAAAGCTTTTCTAATGTCAAGTATCATTTCCTTAGACCATGAGATTGTGTAACTCCCGGATACCGTAGGAGTGCTTTGGGTGTGCCAAACGTCACAACGTAACTGGGTGGCTATAAAGGTTCACTACAGGTATCTCCGAAAGTGTCTGTTGGGTTGGCACGAATCGAGACTGGGATTTGTCACTCCTTGTAACGGAGAGGTATCTCTGGGCCCACTCGGTAGGACATCATCATAATGTGCACAATGTGACCAAGGAGTTGATCACGGGATGATGCGTTACGAAACGAGTAAAGAGACATGTCGGTAACGAGATTGAACAAGGTATCGGGATACCGACGATCGAATCTCGGGCAAGTATCGTACCGCTAGACAAAGGGAATTGTATACGGGATTGATTGAATCCTTGACATCGTGGTTCATCCGATGAGATCATCGTGGAACATGTAGGAGCCAACATGGGTATCCAGATCCCTCTATTGGTTATTGACCGGAGAGTTGTCTCGGCCATGTCTGCATGACTCCCGAACCCGTAGGGTCTACACACTTAAGGTTCGATGACGCTAGGGTTATAGGGAAAGTATGTACGCAGTTACCGAATGTTGTTCGGAGTCCCGGATGAGATCCCGGACGTCACGAGGAGTTCCGAAATGGTCCGGAGGTAAAGATTGATATATAGGAAGTATGATTTTGGCCACCGGAAGTGTTCCGGGCATCACCGGTAGTGTACCGGGACCACCGGAGGGGTCCGGGGTCCACCAGGTGGGGCCACCAGCCCCGGAGGCCTACATGGGCCAATAGTAGGAAGGGACCAGCCCCTAGGTGGGCTGGGGCGCCTCCCACCAAGGCCCAAGGCGCAAGGGAGAGTGGGAGGGGGCAAACCCTAGGTCCAGATGGGCCTTAAGGCCCACCCTAGGTGCGCCCCCTCTCTCCCCCCTTGGCCGCAACCCTAGATGGGTTTTGGGGCTGCCGCCACCCCTAGGGAGGGAACCCTAGATGGGGGCGCAACCCCTCCCCTTCCCCTATATATACTTGAGGTATTGGGGGCTACAACACACGCAAGATCATCTCCCTTTTGGCGCAGCCCTACCTCTCTCCCTCCTTGTCTCTCGTAGTGCTTGGCGAAGCCCTGCTGGAGTTTCGCGCTCCTCCACCACCACCACGCCGTCGTGCTGCTGCTGGACGGAGTCTTCCCCAACATCTCCTTCTCGCCTTGCTGGATCAAGGCGTAGGAGACGTCACCGGGCTGCACGTGTGTTGAACGCGGAGGCGCCGTGGTTCGGCGCTTAGATCGGAATCAACCGCGATCTGAATCGCTACGAGTATGACTCCTTCATCCGCGTTCTTGCAACGCTTCCGCTTAGAGATCTACAAGGGTATGTAGATGCACTCCCCTTCCCCTCTTTGCTAGATTACTCCATAGATTGATCTTGGTGATGCGTAGAAAATTTTAAATTTCTGCTATGATCCCCAACAGTGGCATCATGAGCTAGGTCTATGCGTAGTTTCTATGCACGAGTAGAACACAAAGCAGTTGTGGGCGTCGATATTGTCAATTTACTTGCCGTTACTAGTCTTATCTTGATTCGGCGGCAGCGTGGGATGAAGCGGCCCGGACCGACCTTACACGTATGCTTACGTGAGACTGGTTCCACTGACTGACATGCACTAGTTGCATAAGGTGGCTAGCGGGTTTCTGTCTCTCCCACTTTAGTCGGATCGGATTTGATGAAAAGGGTCCTTATGAAGGGTAAATAGAAATTGGCATATCACGTTGTGGTTTTCGCGTAGGTAAGAAACGTTCTTGTTAGAAACCTATAGCAGCCACGTAAAAACTTGCAACAACAATTAGAGGACGTCTAACTTGTTTTTGCATCATATGTCGTGTGATGTGATATGGCCAAAAGGATGTGATGAATGATATATGTGATGTATGAGATTGATCATGTTCTTGTAATAGGATTCATGACTTGCATGTCGATGAGTATGACAACTGGCAGGAGCCATAGGAGTTGTCTTAATTTATTTATGACCTGCGTGTCAAGTTAAACGTCATGTAATTACTTTACTTTATTGCTAAAGCGTTAGCCATAGTAGTAGAAGTAATAGATGACGAGACAACTTCAAGAAGACACGATGATGGAGATCATGGTGTCATGCCGGTGACAATGATGATCATGGAGCCCCGAAGATGGAGATCAAAAGGAGCAAAATGATATTGGCCATATCATGTCACTATTTGATTGCATGTGATGTTTATCATGTTCTACATCTTATTTGCTTAGAACGACGGTAGCTTAAATAAGATGATCCCTCACTAAAATTTCAAGAAAAGTGTTCCCCCTAACTGTGCACCGTTGCAAAGGTTCGTTGTTTCGAAGCACCACGTGATGATCGGGTGTGATAGATTCTAACGTTCGAATACAATGGGTGTTGACGAGCCTAGCATGTACAGACATGGCCTCGGGACACATGCGAAACACTTAGGTTGACTTGACGAGCCTAGCATGTACAGACATGGCCTCGGAACACGGAAGACCGAAAGGTCGAACATGAGTCGTATAGAAGATACGATCAACATGAGATGTTCACCGTTGATGACTAGTCCGTCTCACGTGATGATCGGACACGGCTTAGTCGATTCGGATCATGTTTCACTTAGATGACTAGAGGGATGTCTATCTGAGTGGGAGTTCATTAAATAACTTGATTAGATGAACTCAATTATCATGAACATAGTCTAAATTGTCTTTGCAAATATGTTGTAGATAAATAGCTCACGTTGTAGCTCCCTGTTTCAATACGTTCCTAGAGAAAGATTAAGTTGAAAGATATTGTAAGCAATGATGCGGACTAGGTCCGTAGTCCGAGGAGTGTCCTCACTGCTACACGGAAGGCTTACATCTTTGATGCACCGCTCGATGTGCAAACCCCTACAACGTCGTCTTTGGATGTTGTGAACACCTGACAGACACATCCTGATGACTACTTGATAGTTTAGTGCACCATACTTTACGGCTTAGAATCGGGATTCCAATGACGTTTTGAACGCCATAGAACATATGAGATGTTCCAAGGGCAGATATTGGGATTTCAGGCTCATGCCCGTGTTGAGAGGTGTGAGACCTCTGACAAGTTCTTTTGCCAACAAGATGGAGGAGAATAGCTCAGCTAGTGAGCATGTGCTCAGAATGTCTGGGTGCTACAATCACTTAAATCAAGTGGGAGTTAAACTTCCAGATAAGATAGTGATTGATAGAGTTCTCTAGCCACTATCACTAAGCTACTAGATCTTCGTGATGAACTATGACATGCAAGGGGTGGAATTGATCCCGGAGCTGTTCGCGGTGCTTAAGACCGCAAAAGGTAGAAATCAAGAAGGAGCATCAAGTGTTGATGGTTTAACAAGACCACTGGTTTCAAGAAGGGCAAGGGCTAGAAGGGAAACTTCATGGATGGCAAACCAGTTGCCGCTCCAGTGAAGGAACCCAAGGTTGAACCCAAACCCAAGACTAAATGCTTCTATTGTAAGGGGAACGGTCACTGGTAGCGGAATTACCCCAAATGCATGGTAGATAAGAAGGCTGGCAACTTCAAAGCATATACGTGTTATTAATGTGTACCTCACTAGTACTCATGGTAGCACCTGGGTATTGGATACCGGTTCAGTTACTATTATTGGTGACTTGAAGCAAAAGCTATGGACTAAACGGAGACTAGCTAAGGGCGAGGTGATGATGTGTGTTGGAAGTGTTTCCAAAGTTGATGAGATCACCATCACACGCTCCATCTGCCTTCGGGATTAGTATTGAACCTAGATAAATGTTATCAGGTGTCTACGTTGAGAATGAATATGATTAGATCATGTTCATTGCAATACGGTCATTCATTTAAGTTAGAGAATAATGGTTATTCTGTTTACATGAATGATACCTTTCATGGTCATGAACCCTATGTGAATGGTCCATTGAATCTCGGTCGTGGTAATACACATGTTCACGCCAAAAGATGTAGAGATAATAATGATAGTACCACTTTCTTGTGGCACTGCCGCTTAGGTCATATTGGCGTAAGATGCATGAAGAAACTCCATGTCGATGGATGTTTGGAGTCACTTGATTTTGAATCACTTGACACATGCGAGCCATGCCTCATGGGCAGGATGACTAAGACCCCGTTTTCAGGTACAATGAAACGGGCAAGTGACTTGTTGGAAATCATACATACCGATGCGTGTGATCCAATGAGAATTGAAGCGTGCGGTGGATATCGCTATTTTCTCATATTCACTGACGATTTGAGTAGATATAGGTATATTTACTTAATGAAGCACAAGTCTGAAACATTTGAAAAGTTCAAGCGATTTCAGAGTGAAGTTAAGAACCATCATAACAAGAAGATCAAATTCCTACGATCTGATCGATGAGAATTTCTGAGTTATGAGTTTGGCAATCACTTAAGACATTGTGGAATTGTTTCACAGTTGAAGCCACCTGGAACACCACAGGGTAATGGTGTGTCCAGACGTCGTAATCGAACCTTATGATATATGGTGCGATCTATGATGTCTCTTACCGATCTACCGTTTTCATTTTGAGGTTATGCGTTAGAGACAGCTGCATTCACTTTAGATAGGACACCATCTAAGTCCGTTGAGATGACGTCATGTGAACATGGGTTTGGCAAGAAACCAAAATTTTCGTTTCTTAATGTTTGGGCTGCGATTCTTAAGGCTTCAGCCGGAGAAGGTCGAACCCAAAAGCAGACAAACACATCTTCATAGAATACCCAAAGGTGGCAGTTGGGTATACCTTCTATCTCAGATTCGAGGGCAAATTGTTTGTCGCTAAGAATGGGTCCTTTCTTGAGAAGGAGTTTCTCTTGAAAGAATTGAGTGGGAGGAAGATAGAACTTGATGAGGTTGTCAAACCTTTACTTCAACCAGAGAGTGATGCAACACAGAAAGATGTTTTCTGTGGCGCCTACGTCTGTTGAATAGGAAGTTAATGATATTGATCATAAAGCTTCGGATCAAGTTGCTATCGAACCTCGTAGGTCGACAAGGATATGTACTACTCCTGAGTGGTACGGTAATCCTGTCTTAGATATCATGTTGTTAGACAACAATGAACCTACGAGCTATGGAGAAGCGATGGTGGGCCCGTATTCTGACAAATGGTTAGAAGCCATGAAATCTGAGATAGGATCCATATATCAGAACAAAGTATGGACTTTGGTGGACTTGCCCGATGATCGGCAAGCCATTAAGATAAATGGATCTTTAAGAAGAAGATGGACGTGGGCGGTAATGTTACCATCTATGAAGCTCGACTTATGGGAAAGAATCTTTTCACAAGTTCAAGGAGTTGACTACGATGAGAATTTCTCACCCGTAGCGATGCTTAAGTCCGTCCGAATCATGTTAGCATTAGCTGTATTTTTCGATTATGAAATCTTACAGATGGATGTCAATACAAGTTTTCTTACCAGTTTTCGTAAGAAAAGTTGTATGTGATACAAATAAAAGGTTTTGTCGATCCTAAGGATGCTAAAAGGTATGCTGGCTCTAGCAATCCTTCTATGGACTAGAGAAAGCATCTCGGATCAGAATATATGTTTTGATGGAGTAATCAAAGCTTTTAGGTTTATACAATGTTTGCTAGAAACTTGTATTTACAAGAAAGTGAGTGGGAGCACTACAACATTTCTGATAAGTATATGTGGATGACATATTGTTGATCCAAAATAATGTAGAATTTCTGGAAAGCATAAACGGTTGTTTGAAGAGTGTTTTTCAAAGGAAGACCTGGATAAAGCTGCTTACATATTGGGCATCAAGTTCTATAGAGATAGATCAAGACGCCTGATGGTACTTTCAAAGAACGCACACCTTGACATGTTTTTGAAGGAGTTCAAAATAGATCAGTCAAAGAAGGGGTTCTTACCTGAGTTGTAAGGTGTGAAGTTGAGTAAGACTCAAAGCTTGACCACGGCAGAAGAAAGAGGAAGGACGAAGGTCGTCCCCTATGCTTTTGTCATAGGCTCTATATGGTATGCCATGCTTAAGTACCACACCTAATGTGTGCCTTGCCACATGTCTGGCAAGAGGGTACAAAGGTGATCTAGGAGTAAATCACCAGATAGCGATCAAAATTATCCTTAGAGGAATAAGGAAATGTTTCACGGTTATGGAGGTGATAAAGAGTTCGACATAAAGAGTTATGTCGATGCATGCTTAACACCTATCTGGATAACTCTGAGTAGAGATACCTGATATGTATAATGGAGCAACAATTTGGAATAGCTCCAAGTGGAACATGGTAGCAGCATCTACGATATGACATAAAGTTTTGCGAAATACATAGGGATCTGAATATGGCAAGACCCGTTGACTACAACCTCTCTCACAAGCATAACTGAAGGAAATATGCCCTAGAGGCAATAGTAAAGTTATTATTTATTTCCTTATATCATGATAAATGTTTATTATTCATGCTAGAATTGTATTATCCGGAAACATAATACTTGTGGGAATACATAGACAAACTAAACGTCACTAGTGTGCCTCCACTTGACTAGCTCGTTAATCAAAGATGGTTATGTTTCCTAACCATAGACATGTGTTGTCATTTGATTAACGAGATCACATCATTAGGAGAATGATGTGATTGACATGACCCATTCCATTAGCTTAGCACCCGATCGTTTAGTATGTTGCTATTGCTTTCTTCATGACTTATACATGTTCCTATGACTATGAGATTATGCCACTCCCGTTTGCCGGAGGAACACTTTGTGTGCTACCAAACGTCACAACGTAACTGGGTGATTATAAAGGAGCTCTACAGGTGTCTCCAAAGGTACATGTTGGGTTGGCGTATTTCGAGATTAGGATTTGTCACTCCGATTGTCGGAGAGGTATCTCTGGGCCCTCTCGGTAATGCACATCACATAAGCCTTGCAAGCATTGCAACTAATGAGTTAGTTGCGAGATGATGTATTACGGAACGAGTAAAGAGACTTTCCGGTAACGAGATTGAACTAGGTATTGAGATACCGACGATCGAATCTCGGGCAAGTAACATACCGATGACAAAGGGAACAAAGTATGTTGTTATGCGGTCTGACCAATAAAAGATCTTCGTAGAATATGTGGGAGCCAATATGAGCATCCAGGTTCCGCTATTGGTTATTGACCGGAGACATGTCTCGGTCATGTCTAGATTGTTCTCGAACCCGTAGGGTCCGCATGCTTAACGTTACGATGAAAGTTTCATTATGAGTTTATATATTTTGATGTACCGAAGTTTGTTCGGAGTCCCCGATGTGATCACAGACATGACAAGGAGTCTCGAAATGGTTGAGACATAAAGATTGATATATTGGACGGCTATATTCGGACACCCGAAGTGTTCCGGGTGATTTCGGAGAAAACCGAAGTGCCGGAGGGTTACCGGAACCCCCGGGAGAAGTAATGGGCTTTATGGGCCCTAGTGGAGAGAGAGGGGCGGCCAGGGTGGGCCGCGCCCCCCCTCCCCCTCTGGTCCGAATTGGACTAGGAGAGGGGGGGCGCCCCCCTTTCCTTCTCCCTCTCCCCCTCCCTTTCCCCCTCCTAGTAGGAGTAGGAAAGAAGGGAGTCCTACTCCTACTAGGAGGAGGACTCCTCCTTGGCGCGCCCCAAGGGCCGGCCGGCCTCCCCCCTTGCTCCTTTATATACGGGGGCAGGGGGGCACCTCTAGACACACAAGTTGATCTTCAAGATCGTTCTCTTAGCCGTGTGCGGTGCCCCCCTCCACCATAGTCCTCAATAATATTGTAGTGGTGCTTAGGCAAAGCCCTGCGACAGTAGAACATCAAGATCATCACCACGTCATCGTGCTGACGGAACTCTTCCCCGACACTTTGCTGGATCGGAGTCCGGTGATCGTCATCGAGCTGAACGTGTGCTAGAACTCGGAGGTGCCGTAGTTTCGGTGCTTGATCGGTCGGGCCATGAAGACGTACGACTACATCAACCGCGTTGTCATAACGCTTCCGCTATCGGTCTACGAGGGTACGTAGACTACACTCTCCCCTCTCGTTGCTATGCATCACCATTATCTTGCGTGTGCGTAGGAAATTTTTTGAAATTACTATGTTCCCCAACAGTGGCATCCGAGCCTGGTTTTATGCTTTGATGTTGTGCACGAATAGAACACAAATGAGTTGTGGGCGATATAAGTCATACTGCTTACCAGCATGTCATACTTTGGTTCGGCGGTATTGTTGGATGAAGTGGCCCGGACCGACATTACGCGTACGCTTACGCGAGACTGGTTCTCCCGACGTGCTTTGCACACAGGTGGCTGGCGGGTGTCAGTTTCTCCAACTTTAGTTGAACCGAGTGTGGCTACGCCCGGTCCTTGCGAAGGTTAAAACAACACCAACTTGACAAACTATCGTTGTGGTTTTTGATACGTAGGTAAGATTGGTTCTTGCTTAAACCCGTAGTAGCCACGTAAAACTTGCAACAAACAAAGTAGAGGACATCTAACTTGTTTTTGCAGGGCATGTTGTGATGTGATATGGTCAAGACATGATGCTAAATTTTATTGTATGAGATGATCATGTTTTGTAACCGAGTATCGGCAATTGGCAGGAGCCATATGGTTGTCGCTTTATTGTATGCAATGCAATCGCCCTGTAATGCTTTACTTTATCACTAAGCGGTAGCGATAGTCATAGAAGCATAAGATTGGCGAGACGACAACGATGCTACGATGGAGATCAAGGTGTCACGCCGGTGATGATGGTGATCATGACGGTACTTCGAAGATGGAGATCGCAAGCACAAGATGATGATGGCCATATCATATCACTTATATTGATTGCATGTGATGTTTATCTTTTATGCATCTTATCTTGCTTTGATTGACGGTGGCATTTTAAGATGATCTCTCACTAATTATCAAGAAGTGTTCTCCCTGAGAATGCACCATTGCGAAAGTTCTTCGTGCTGAGACACCACATGATGATCGGGTGTCATAGGCTCTATGTTCAAATACAACGGGTGCAAAACAGTTGCACACGCGGAATACTCAGGTTATACTTGACGAGCCAAGCATATACAGATATGGCCTCGGAACACGGAGACCTAAAGGTCGAGCGCGAATCATATAGTAGATATGATCAACATAGTGATGTTCACCAATGAAACTACTCCATCTCACATGATGATCAGACATGGTTTAGTTGATTTGGATCACGTGATCACTTAGAGGATTAGAGGGATGTCTATCTAAGTGGGAGTTCTTTAGTAATATGATTAATTGAACTTAAATTTATCATGAACTTAGTACCTGATAGTATCTTGCTTGTTTATGTTTGATTGTAGATAGATGGCCCGTGCTGTTGTTCCGTTGAATTTTAATGCGTTCCTTGAGAAAGCAAAGTTGAAAGATGATGGTAGCAATTACACGGACTGGGTCCGTAACTTGAGGATTATCCTCATTGCTGCAGAGAATAATTACGTCCTGGAAGCACCGCTGGGTGCCAGGCCTGCTGCTGGAGCAACACCAGATGTTATGAACGTCTGGCAGAGCAAAGCTGATGACTACTCAATAGTTCAGTGTGCCATGCTTTACGGCTTAGAATCGGGACTTCAACGACGTTTTGAACGTCATGGAGCATATGAGATATTCCAGGAGTTGAAGTTAATATTTCAAGCAAATGCCCGGATTGAGAGATATGAAGTCTCCAATAAGTTCTGTAGCTGCAAGATGGAGGAGAACAGTTCTGTCAGTGAGCATATACTCAAAATGTCTGGGTATAATAATCACTTGATTGAATTGGGAGTTAATCTTCCAGATGATTGCGTCATTGACAGAATTCTCCAATCACTTCCACCTAGCTACAAGAGCTTCGTGATGAACTATAATATGCAAGGGATGGTGAAGACAATTCCCGAGCTCTTCGCAATGCTGAAAGCTACGGAGGTAGAAATCAAGAAGGAGCATCAAGTGTTGATGGTCAACAAGACCACTAGTTTCAAGAAAAAAGGGCAAAGGGAAGAAGAAGGGGAACTTCAAAAAGAACAGCAAGCAAGTTGCTGCTCAGGAGAAGAAACCCCAATCTGGACCTAAGCCTGAAACAGAGTGCTTCTACTGCAAGCAGACTGGTCACTGGAAGCGGAACTGCCCCAAGTATTTGGCGGATAAGAAGGATGGCAAGGTGAACAAGGGTATATATGATATACATGTTATTGATGTGTACCTTACTAATGCTCGTAGTAGCACCTGGGTATTTGATACTGGTTCTGTTGCTAATATTTGCAACTCGAAACAGGGACTACGGATTAAGCGAAGATTGGCTAAGGACGAGGTGATGATGCGCGTGGGAAATGGTTCCAAAGTCGATGTGATCGCGGTCGGCACGCTACTGAAGGAAATATGCCCTAGAGGCAATAATAAAGTTATTATTTATTTCCTTATATCATGATAAATGTTTATTATTCATGCTAGAATTGTATTAACCGGAAACATAATACATGTGTGAATACATAGACAAACAGAGTGTCACTAGTATGCCTCTACTTGACTAGCTCGTTAATCAAAGATGGTTATGTTTCCTAACCATGAACAAAGAGTTGTTATTTGATTAACGGGATCACATCATTAGGTGAATGATCTGATTGACATGACCCATTCCATTAGCTTAGCACCCGATCGTTTAGTATGTTGCTATTGCTTTCTTCATGACTTATACATGTTCCTATGACTATGAGATTATGCAACTCCCGTTTGCCGGAGGAACACTTTGTGTGCTACCAAACGTCACAACGTAAATGGGTGATTATAAAGGTGCTCTACAGGTGTCTCCAAAGGTAGATGTTGGGTTGGCGTATTTCGAGATTAGGATTTGTCACTCCGATTGTCGGAGAGGTATCTCTGGGCCCTCTCGGTAATGCACATCACATAAGCCTTGCAAGCATTACAACTAATGAGTTAGTTGCGAGATGATGTATTATGGAACGAGTAAAGAGACTTGCCGGTAACGAGATTGAACTAGTTATTGGATACCGACGATCGAATCTCGGGCAAGTAACATACCGATGACAAAGGGAACAAAGTATGTTGTTATGCAGTCTGACCGATAAAGATCTTCGTAGAATATGTAGGAGCCAATATGGGCATCCAGGTCCCGCTATTGGTTATTGACCGGAGACGTGTCTCGGTCATGTCTACATTGTTCTCGAACCGTAGGGTCCGCACGCTTAACGTTACGATGACAGTTATTATGAGTTTATGCATTTTGATGTACCGAAGTTAGTTCGGAGTCCCGGATGTGATCACGGACATGACGAGGAGTCTCGAAATGGTCGAGACATAAAGATTGATATATTGGACGACTATATTCAGACATCGGAAGCATTCCGGGGAAGTTTCGGATAAAACCGGAGCACCGGGGGGTTACCGGAACCCCCCGGGGGGTTAATGGGCCTCATGGGCCTAAAGTGGAGAAGAGGAAGGGGCTGCCAGGGCAGGCCGCACGCTCCCTCTCCCCCTAGTCCGAATTGGACAAGGAGGGAGGGGCGGCGCCCCCCTTTCCTTCTCTCCTTCCCTCTCTCCTATTTGGACAAGGAAACGGGAGGGGAGTCCTACTCCCGGTAGGAGTAGGACTCCTCCTGCGTGCCTCCTCTAGGGCGGGCCGCACCCCCTTGGATCCTTTATATACGGAGGCAGGGGGCACCCTAGGACACACAAGTTGATCTTCGTGATCGTTCCTTAGCCGTGTGCGGTGCCCCCTTCCACCATATTCCACCTCGGTCATATCGTTGTAGTGCTTAGGCGAAGCCCTGCGTCGGTAGAACATCATCATCGTCACCACGCCGTTGTGCTGACGGAACTCATCCCCGAAGCTTTGTTGGATCGGAGCCCGGGGAGCGTCATCGAGTTGAACGTGTGCTAAGAACTCGGAGGTGCCAGAGTAACGGTGCTTGGATCGGTCGGATCGGAAAGACGTACGACTACTTCCTCTACGTTGCCTCAACGCTTCCGCTTCGGTCTACGAGGGTACGTAGGCAGCACTCTCCCCTCTCGTTGCTATGCATCACCATGATCTTGCGTGTGCATAGGAAATTTTTGAAATTACTACGTTCCCCAACAGCTACCTCTACATCTACCTTCGGGATTAGTATTAGACCTAAATAATTGTTATTTGGTGCCAGCGTTGACCATGAACATTATATCTGGATCTTGTTTGATGCGAGACGGTTATTCATTTAAATCAGAGAATAATGGTTGTTCTATTTATATGAGTAATATCTTTTATGGTCATGCACCCTTGAAGAGTGGTCTATTCTTATTAAATCTCGATAGTAGTGACACACATATTCATAATGTTGAAGCCAAAAGATGCAGAGTTGATAATGATAGTGCAACTTATTTGTGGCACTGCCGTTTAGGTCATGTCGGTGTAAAGCGCATGAAGAAACTCCATACTGATGGACTTTTGGAACCACTTGATTACGAATCACTTGGTACTTGCGAACCGTGCCTTATGGGCAAGATGACCAAAACACCGTTCTCCGGTACTATGGAGAGAGCAACAGATTTGTTGGAAATCATACATATAGATGTATGTGGTCCGATGAATGTTGAGGCTCGTGGCGGATATCGTTATTTTCTCACCTTCACAGATGACTTAAGCAGATATGGGTATATCTATGTAATGAAACATAAGTCTGAAACATTTGAGAAGTTCAAAGAATTTCAGAGTGAAGTTGAAAATCATCGTAACAAGAAAATAAAATTCCTAAGATCTGATCGTGGAGGAGAATATTTGAGTTACGAGTTTGGTGTACATTTGAAACAATGCGGAATAGTTTCGCAACTCACGCCACCCGGAACACCACAGCGTAATGGTGTGTCCGAACGTCGTAATCGTACTTTACTAGATATGGTGCGATCTATGATGTCTCTTACTTATTTACCGCTATCGTTTTGGGATTATGCTTTAGAGACGGCCGCATTCACGTTAAATAAGGCACCATCAAAATCCGTTGAGACGACGCCTTATGAACTGTGGTTTGGCAAGAAACCAAAGTTGTCGTTTCTGATAGTTTGGGGCTGCGATGCTTATGTGAAAAAGCTTCAACCTGATAAGCTCGAACCCAAATCGGAGAAATGTGTCTTCATAGGATATCCAAAGGAAACTATTGGATACACCTTCTATCACAGATCCAAAGGCAAGACTTTTGTTGCTAAATTCGGAAACTTTCTAGAGAAGGAGTTTCTCTCGAAAGAAGTGAGTGGGAGGAAAGTAGAACTTGATGAGGTAATTGTACCTGCTCACTTATTGGAAAGTAGTACATCACAGAAACCGGTTTCTGTGACACCTACACCAATTAGTGAGGAAGTTAATGATGATGATCATGAAACTTCAGAACAAGTTACTACTGAACCTCGTAGATCAACCAGAGTAAGATCCGCACCAGAGTGGTATGGTAATCCTGTTCTGGAAGTCATGATACTAGATCATGATGAACCTATGAACTATGAAGAAGCGATGGTGAGCCCAGATTCCGCAAAATGGCTTGAAGCCATGAAATCTGAGATGGGATCCATGTATGAGAACAAAAGTATGGACTTTGGTTGACTTGCCCAAAGATCGGCAAGCAATTGAGAATAAATGGATCTTCAAGAAGAAGACTGACGCTGACGGTAATGTTACTGTCTACAAAGCTCGACTTGTCGCAAAAGGTTTTCGACAAGTTCAAGGGATTGACTACGATGAGACCTTCTCACCCGTAGCGATGCTTAAGTTTGTCCGAATCATGTTAGCAATTGCCGAATTTTATGATTATGAAATTTGGCAGATGGATGTCAAAACTGCATTCCTGAATGGATTTCTGGAAGAAGAGTTGTATATGATGCAGCCAGAAGGTTTTGTCGATCCAAAGGGAGCTAACAAAGTGTGCAAGCTCCAGCGATCCATTTATGGACTGGTGCAAGCCTCTCGGAGTTGGAATAAACGCTTTGATAGTGCGATCAAAGCATTTGGTTTTGTACAGACTTTTGGAGAAGCCTGTATTTACAAGAAAGTGAGTGGGAGCTCTGTAGCATTTCTGATATTATATGTAGATGGCATATTACTAATCGGAAATGATATGGAATTTCTGGATAGCATAAAGGGATACTTGAATAAGAGTTTTTCAATGAAAGACCTCGGTGAAGCTGCTTACATATTGGGCATTAAGATCTATAGAGATAGATCAAGACGCTTAATTGGACTTTCACAAAGCACATACCTTGAAATTTTTTTGAATAATTTCAAAATGGATCAAGCAAAGAAAGGATTCTTGCCTGTGTTACAAGGTGTGAAATTGAGTAAGACTCAATGCCCGACCACTGCAGAAGATAGAGAGAAAATGAAAGATGTTCCCTATGCTTCAGCCATAGGCTCTATCATGTATGTCATGCTGTGTACCAGACCTGATGTATGTCTTGCTATAAGTCTAGCAGGGAGGTACCAAAGTAATCCAGGAGTGGATCACTGGACAGCGGTCAAGAACATCCTAAAATACCTGAAAAGGACTAAGGATATGTTTCTCGTATATGGAGGTGACAAAGAGCTCATCATAAATGGTTACATTGATGCAAGCTTTGACACTGATCCAGACGATTCTAAATCGCAAACCGGATACGTGTTTACATTAAACGGTGGAGCTGTCAGTTGGTGCAGTTCTAAACAAAGCGTTGTGGCGGGATCTACATGTGAAGCGGAGTACATAGCTGCTTCGGAAGCAGCAAACGAAGGAGTCTGGACGAAGGAGTTCATATCCGATCTAGGTGTCATACCTAGTGCATCGGGTCCAATGAAAATCTTTTGTGACAATACTAGTGCAATTGCCTTGGCAAAGGAATCCAGATTTCACAAGAGAACCAAGCACATCAAGAGACGCTTCAATTCCATCCGGGATCTAGTCTAGGTGGGAGACATAGAGATTTGCAAGATACATACGGATCTGAATGTAGCAGACCCGTTGACTAAGCCTCTTCCACGAGCAAAACATGATCAGCACCAAAGATCCATGGGTGTTAGAATCATTACTGTGTAATCTAGATTATTGACTCTAGTGCAAGTGGGAGACTGAAGGAAATATGCCCTAGAGGCAATAGTAAAGTTATTATTTATTTCCTTATATCATGATAAAGGTTTATTATTCATGCTAGAATTGTATTATCCGGAAACATAATACTTGTGTGAATACATAGACAAACTAAACGTCACTAGTGTGCCTCTACTTGACTAGCTTGTTAATCAAAGATGGTTATGTTTCCTAACCATAGACATGTGTTGTCATTTGATTAACGAGATCACATCATTAGGAGAATGATGTGATTGACATGACCCATTCCATTAGCTTAGCACCCGATCGTTTAGTATGTTGCTATTGCTTTCTTCATGACTTATACATGTTCCTATGACTATGAGATTATGCAACTCCCGTTTGCCGAAGGAACACTTTGTGTGCTACCAAACGTCACAACGTAACTGGGTGATTATAAAGGAGCTCTACAGGTGTCTCCAAAGGTACATGTTGGGTTGGCGTATTTCGAGATTAGGATTTGTCACTCCGATTGTCGGAGAGGTATCTCTGGGCCCTCTCGGTAATGCACATCACATAAGCCTTGCAAGCATTGCAGCTAATGAGTTAGTTGCGAGATGATGTATTACGAAACGAGTAAAGAGACTTGCCGGTAACGAGATTGAACTAGGTATTGAGATACCGACGATCGAATCTCGGGCAAGTAACATACCGATGACAAAGGGAACAAAGTATGTTGTTATGCGGTCTGACCGATAAAAGATCTTCGTAGAATATGTGGGAGCAAATATGAGCATCCAGGTTCCGCTATTGGTTATTGACCGGAGACATGTCTCGGTCATGTCTACATTGTTCTCGAACCCGTAGGGTCCGCACGCTTAATGTTACGATGATAGTTTCATTATGAGTTTATATATTTTGATGTACCGAAGTTTTTTCGGAGTCTCGGATGTGAACACGGACATGACGAGGAGTCTCGAAATGGTCGAGACATAAAGATTGATATATTGGACGGCTATATTCGGACACCGGAAGTGTTCCGGGTGATTTCGGAGAAAACCGAAGTGCCGGAGGGTTACCGCAACCCCCCGGGAGAAGTAATGGGCTTTATGGGCCCTAGTGGAGAGAGAGAGGGGCGGCCAGGGTCGGCCGCGTGCCCCCTCCCCCTCTGGTCCGAATTGGACTAGGAGAGGGGCTGCGGCGCCCCCCTTTCCTTCTCCCTCTCCCCCTTCGAGTCCTACTCCTACTAGGAGGAGGACTCCTCCTCCTTGGCGCGCTCCAAGGGCCGGCCGGCCTCCCCCTTGCTCCTTTATATACGGGGGCAGGGGGGCACCTCTAGACACACAAGTTGATCTTCAAGATCGTTCTCTTAGCCGTGTGCGGTGCCCCCCTCCACCATAGTCCTCAATAATATTGTAGTGGTGCTTAGGCGAAGCCCTGCGACATTAGAACATCAAGATCGTCACCACGCCGTCGTGCTGACTGAACTCTTCCCCGACACTATGCTGGATCGGAGTCCGGGGATCACATCAAGCTGAACGTGTGCTAGAACTCGGAGGTGCTGTAGTTTCGGTGCTTGATCGGTCGGGCCGTGAAGACGTACGACTACATCAACCGCGTTGTCATAACGCTTCCGCTGTCGGTCTACGAGGGTACGTAGACTACACTCTCCCCTCTCGTTGCTATGCATCACCATGATCTTGCGTGTGCGTAGGAATTTTTTTGAAATTACTACGTTCCCCAACAATAACATGATCAAACCCAGAACTCATTGAGTATTAATCACATAGTGATGTGAACTAGATTATTGAGTCTAGTAAACTCTTTGGATGTTGGTCACATGGCGATGTGACCTGTGAGTGTTAATCACATGGCGATGTGAACTAGATTATTGACTCTAGTGCAAGTGGGAGACTGTTGGAAATATGCCCTAGAGGCAATAATTAAGCTGTTATTATTATTATATTTCATTGTTCATGATAATCGTTTATTATCCATGCTAGAATTGTATTGATAGGAAACTCAGATACATGTGTGGATACATAGACAACACCATGTCCCTAGTAAGCCTCTAGTTGACTAGCTCGTTGATCAATAGATGGTTACGGTTTCCTGACCATGGACATTGGATGTCGTTGATAACGGGATCACATCATTAGGAGAATGATGTGATGGACAAGACCCATTCCTAAGCCTAGCACAAAGATCGTGTAGTTCGTATGCTAAAGCTTTTCTAATGTCAAGTATCATTTCCTTAGACCATGAGATTGTGCAACTCCCGGATACCGTAGCAGTGCTTTGGGTGTGCCAAACATCACAACGTAACTGGATGGCTATAAAGGTTCACTACAGGTATCTCCGAAAGTGTCTGTTGGGTTGGCATGAATCGAGACTGGGATTTGTCACTCCGTGTAACGGAGAGGTATATCTGGGCCCACTCGGTAGGACATCATCATAATGTGCACAATGTGACCAAGGAGTTGATCACGGGATGATGTGTTACGGAACGAGTAAAGAGACTTGTCGGTAACGAGATTGAACAAGGTATCGGGATACCGACGATCGAATCTCGGGCAAGTATCGTACCGCTAGACAAAGGGAATTGTATATGGGATTGATTGAATCCTTGACATCGTGGTTCATCCGATGAGATCATCGTGGAACATGTAGGAGCCAACATGGGTATCCAGATCCCGCTGTTGGTTATTGACCGAAGAGTTGTCTCGTCCATGTCTGCATGACTCCCGAACACGTAGGGTCTACACACTTAAGGTTCGATGATGCTAGGGTTATAGGGAAAGTATGTACGCGGTTACCGAATGTTGTTCGGAGTCCTGGATGAGATCCCATACGTCACGAGGAGTTCTGGAATGGTCCGAAGGTAAAGATTGATATATAGGAAGTATGATTTTGGCCACCGGAAGTGTTCCGGGCATCACCGGTAGTGTACCGGGACCACCGGAGGGGTCCGGGGTCCACCAGGTGGGGCCACCAGCCCCGGAGGCCTACATGGGCCAATAGTAGGAAGGGACCAGCCCCTAGGTGGGCTGGGGCGCCTCCCACCAAGGCCCAAGGCGCAAGGGAGAGTGGGAGGGGGCAAACCCTAGGTCCAGATGGGCTTTAAGGCCCACCCTAGGTGCGCCCCCTCTCTCCCCCCTTGGCCGCAACCCTAGATGGGTTTTGGGGCTGCCGCCACCCCTAGGGAGGGAAACCTAGATGGGGGCGCAACCCCTCCCCTTCCCCTATATATACTTGAGGTATTGGGGGCTGCAACACATGCAAGATCAACTCCCTCTTGGCGCAGCCCTACCTCTCTCCCTCCTCGTCTCTCGTAGTGCTTGGCGAAGCCCTGCTGGAGTTCCGCGCTGCTCCACCACCACCATGCCATCGTGCTGCTACTGGACGGAGTGTTCCCCAACCTCTCCTTCTCCCCTTGCTAGATCAACGCGTAGGAGATGTCACCGGGCTGCACGTGTGTTGAACGCGGAGGCGCCGTGGTCCGGCGCTTAGATCGGAATCAACCGCGATCTGAATCGCTACGAGTATGACTCCTTCATCCACGTTCTTGCAACGCTTCCGCTTAGCGATCTACAAGGGTATGTAGATGCACTCCCCTTCCCCTCATTGCTAGATTACTCCATAGATTGATCTTGGTGATGCGTAGAAAATTTTAAATTTCTGCTATGATCCCCAACACCAGGGTCATTTCAGACAAATCAGGTCGGGTTGCCTAGTGGTTATAAATATCCCACCCCCTACAACCATAAACGGTTGGCTGCTCAGAGTTAGTGTACGGCTTTTGTCGTTTTCGAGCAACCCACCTCGAAGCCTTTGAGAGAGAATTCCTTGCGAGGATAAAGCCCTAACCACCCAGAGCCAAAGAGTGTTAGGCATCACTGAAGTCTTCCTGTCTGTGTGATCTGAAGACTTATTACACTTGAGGACTATGAATCCTCCAGCCGGTTAGGTGTCGCGTTCTGAGCATCCAAGAGTCATTGTGGATCGCCGGTGAACGAAGTCTGTGAAGGTTTGGGAGTCTACCTTGAAGACTTACCAGAGTGATTGGGCGAGGACTGGGTGTTCTTAGCTCAAGGGGAATAAGGTGAAGACGCGGTCTTCTGAGTTGAATCTCAGCCTCCCTAACCAGACGTACAGTTGTCACAACAACTGGAACTGGTCCAACAAATCATTGTCTTCAACGAGTCACTGGTTTCGTCCTTCCCATTCCTTTACTTACTGTTGGCCCTGGTGAAGTCATTGTATGATTGCATTATCTTTTGTCTTCACTGAGTAACTGATTGTTCTGATTGGCTTCACACTATCTTCCTACCTGATCTATACTGCCTAGCTGCTATTAGTCATTGTGCTTTCACTTCATTGAATACTTGACTATGGCTTGCTTAGTGTAGTCTACCTTCCACTGCATGGTAATAGGTTTATTTCTATCGTTTGTCTTCGAAACTTCCATGTTTTTAAGACTTTCATAAAAATCGCCTATTCACCCCCCCTCTAGTCGATCACTAGCACTTCCAGTTGGTATCAGAGCAAGGTACTCCCTTGTTCTGTGTGATTCAATTTAACCACCTGGAGTTTTAGCTATGTCGACTGCAGGGATAATTAAAGTCTCCGCTGCGTGCCCCGTCTTCGATGGAACTGAATATCCCTACTGGAAGAATAAGATGCGCATGCATCTTGAAGCCATTGATGTCGACCTCTGGTATGTCGTCAAAAATGGAATTCCCAAGGCTGGGGAAGGTGTCACCGCTGCTGATGTCAAGAAGTTCGTTCAACTGGATTCCACTGCCAAGAACATCATCTGTGGTCATCTGACCAAAGGACATTATGGCCGTTTGAGTGCTCTGGAAACATCCAAGCAAGTATGGGACTGGCTCTCCAAGGTCAACGAAGGCGTCTCAACCCAGAGAGATCAAAGAATCAGTGTCCTTCGCAACCTCATCAACCGCTTCAAGAGAAACGACAATGAGAATGTCCAGCTCACGTTTGACCGCCTCACTGACATCACAAATGAGCTTCGAGCTCTCGGCGCTACTGAGATCACCAAGCATGAAATCGTCAAGACACTCCTGAGATCACTTGACACCTCGTTTGACACCCTAGCCCTGATGTTTCAAGAACGTCCTGACTTTAAGACACTCGATCCGTCTGACATACTTGAAAGGCTCAACACACATGAGTTTCAGCTTTCTGAGAAAAGAGACATCTACGGTCCCAACTATGGGCGAACTCGCGCCTTGAAGGCAAAAGCTGTTTCCTCATCTGATGAAGAATCTGACTGCAGTTCTGATGATCCTGAAGACATTGGAAGGGAGCTTGCTATGCTTGTGAAGAAGTTCCAGAGATTCACCAAGAAGAAAGACTTCACAAAGTCTTCACGATCCAGCTCAAGAAATGATGAAGCTTCTACTCATGACTACAAGAAGAGAACATGCCACAAGTGCAAGAAACCTGGTCACTACATCTCTGAGTGTCCGCAGTGGGACAATGAGAACAAGAAGAAGAAGAAGAGCAAGGAGTATGATTCTGATGACAAGAAGAAGAAGAAATACTCAAAGTCTTCTTCCAAGTCTTCCTCAAAGTCGTCATCACACAAGAAGAGCTCATCTGGCAAGGCCCGCGCGTTTGTCGGCAAGGAAATGGATTCAGAGGAGGAGTATGCTTCTGAGGAGGCAGAGGTGGAGTCTGAGGAGGAGTCCGATTCTGGCATTGCAAGTCTGGCTACAGCCTACGTTGCCAAGTCCATCTTCAACACTGAAGACAATGACTCCGTCACCAACACCGATGCTAATGACAAGGACAAATCCACTCCCACCTACTGCTTCATGGCACGCGGTGCCAAGGTAAACTCACGCGCCACTCACTATCAAACATAAAGTGAAGATGACTCTGATTGTGGTTCCAAACCCAGCTACAAAATACTTGCTAAAATTGCAAATGAACAACAGAAAGCTATGGAACATATTCAAAAACTATTAGACAAAAGCGATGACCTGTTAGACGCTGAAATGACTCGATCTCAGTCCTTAATTGAAGACATAAAAAATCTTCATGTTAAGTATGAGGAACTTGAAAGTCGTCATGAAACACTCTCAACAACTCATGAAAAGCTTTCCTATGATTATCTTCAAAGGAAGCAAGATCTTGAGAAATTGAGAGCGGCTCATGAAGATCTTCAGAAGGAAAACGAGTCACTTCGCGCCAAACAGATCAGTTCCGCTCAGGAAGGATTTGAACCACCATGCCTTAAATGCATTGAGCGTGATAACGCTACTTCTGTTGCTGAATGTTCTACTGCTGCTACTGTTGCAATATCTTCAACTGCTGATGTGGTAACTAACCCCTCTGCTGAGGATGCCACTGCTATTGCTGATGAGAATGCTAGGTTGAAGACATTTCTTGAAACAGGGATGTTCAAAAGTCTCAAAGGGCATCAGACACTATGTGATGTCCTCAAAAGGCAGATCCTGAACCGAAACCCTAGGAAAGAGGGTGTTGGGTTCGAAAGGAAAATGAATGCTGATGGCTCTTACTGGAAACCTGAGCAGTACCCCAAAACCACATGGGTTTCTGCAAAGGAACCTTCAGCGGATCCATCCACCCTATCTGGCTTCACTTGTGCTAATCCCATTGTTATTGATGAATCCTTTGATGCAAACTATAAACTGTTTAAGAATCAGAATGGTGAAGTGTTTGCCAGGTATATTGGTACTAACTGCAGGAATGGGCTGCCTATGAAGAAAGTCTGGGTGCCGAAAAGATGTTTGGAGAATCTTCCTGTGAATGTCGTCATGACACCACACATGAAGAAGACAAACCCCAGACCACAGGCTTCATACGGTCCAAAGGCTTCATACAGACAGAGGACTCACCTGAGTCACACTAACGCAAATGTTTTATAGGGAAACCTTACTCAGGCCTATGAATATGAGCGCGTTTCATCAAACCGCCATGTTCATAAGACCAAGAACTACTCTGCTTATTCTTATGAGTACTATAGTCCACCTGCAAGTCTTTTTGCTAGGGCTCCAAAGCCAAAGTTCTCAGATGCTGCACTTAGACTCATTGCTTCGAAGCCACCCATGAAGATGTGGGTGACTAAGAAAGCTTAACTCTCTTTTGCAGGGAAAGGTCTCCAGCCGAAAACCAAAATCGTCTGAAGCTATTGCTGGGGACCTTAAACATCTTGTAGGGCGCAAGATCAAATGCCCAAATGGTCTTATTATGTATTTTGTTCCTGATTCGCTTGCTACTTGCCCTATCAGTCCTAACCTTGATCTAAGCTTTCATAATCCACTTGCTCGTCAAATGTTTATGCTTCACAATTCTCTTCGTGAAGCCTATCCCCCTAACTGCACTGTAGGGTACGACACCAGCTGCTTCAGAATGGATTATTGATAGTGGGTCTACTAATCACATGACTGGCAAGCGAAGTCTTCTTATGGACTCAACCTTACGTCCATCTGACAAAAGTCACATCACATTTGCTGACACTGGTAAAAGCAAGGTATTGGGTCTAGGTAGAGTTTCAATCTCAAGGGATCAACACATGGATAAAGTCATGCTTGTTGAATCCCTTGGTTTCAACTTAATGTCTGTCTCAATGCTTTGCGATTTAAACATGATTGTGATGTTTGGAAAATATCGTTTCCTTGTTCTAATGGAATCTGACAAGTCTCTAGTTTTTGAAGGGTATCAGAAAGATGATTTGTACATGGTAGATTTCTCGGCAGGACCACAACTTGTTGTATGTCTTCTAGCAAAAGCTTTAGAATGCTGGCTCTGGCATCGGAGGCTAGGGCATGCTGGCATGAGGAACTTGCACACTCTTGCAAGAAAGAAGCATGTCATAGGCATCGAGGGCGTCAAGTTCAAGAAGGATCACTTATGCGGTGCCTGTGAAGCAGGGAAGATGACGAGGGCCAAGCATCCCTCGAAGACAATCATGACAACGACTCAACCCTTCGAACTGCTCCACATGGACCTTTTCGGTCCCACTCATTACTCAACTCTTACTACTACTGCTTGTCTCTATGTCTTTGTCATTGTTGATGATTATTCAAGATACACTTGGGTGCATATAATCCTCTACAAGACTGAAGTGCAGGATGTCTTCAGACGCTTCGCCAATTGAGCCATGAACAACTACATCGTCAAGATAAAGCACATCAGAAGTGACAATGGCACTGAATTCAAGAACACTGGCCTAGATACGTATCTTGATACTTTGGGCATCACACATGAATTCTCAGCTCTGTACACGCCGCAGCATAATGGCGTTGTGGAACGCAAGAATAGAACACTTATTGAGATGGCCCGGACGATGCTTGATGAATACAGGACTCCAAGAAAATTCTGGCCTGAAGCCATTGATACTGCATGCCATATCATCAACCATGTTTATCTTCACAAGCTTCTCAACAAGACATCCTATGATCTCCTTACTGGCAAGAAGCCAAATATCAGTTACTTCAGAGTATTTGGTGCGAGGTGCTGGATCAAGGATCCACATCACACTTCAAAATTTGCATCGAAAGCACATGAAGGTTTTATGCTTGGATATGGAAAGGATTTCGCACTCCTACAGAGTCTTCAACCTCTTTCACTATAAAGTGGTTGAAACTGTGGATGTGCGGTTCGATGAGACTAACGGCTCGCAAAGAGAGCACCTGCCAAATGTGCTAGATGAAGTTCCATCCAGTGAATCAATCAAACTTATGGGAACTGGAGAAATCATACCATCTGAAGCTCAGGCTGAAGAGGAACTTATCATGTCCGCACCTGATCAACCTAAAGACAATGCTCAGCCTGAAGACAATCCTTCTAACGATGACAATGATCAGCAAGAGCAAAATCTTCGTCCTGTAACATCCTCGTGTTGCAAATGAAGTACAGATTGAGAGAATAATTGATAGCATCAATGCACCAGGTCCATTCACTCGTTCAAGGGCAACACAGCTAGCAAATTTCTATGGGCACTTCGCATTCGTCTCAATATCTGAACCCAAGAAAGTTGATTA
Organism: Triticum urartu; assembly: GCF_003073215.2. Classification (NCBI taxonomy): domain Eukaryota; kingdom Viridiplantae; phylum Streptophyta; class Magnoliopsida; order Poales; family Poaceae; genus Triticum; species Triticum urartu. The sequence goes on from NC_053024.1 coordinate 9,820,412, forward strand.
ATCCTTCATGGAACCTAAATAGATTCAAGCTATGCAAGAAGAGCTTCAACAGTTTGAGCTGACTAATGTATGGGAACTGGTTAAGCGTCCTGATCCTCGTAAGCACAATATAATAGGCACTAAATGGATATATCGCAACAAGCAAGATGAGCATGGTCAAGTTGTCAGAAACAAAGATCGTCTCGTTGCTCAAGGATACACTCAAGTTGAAGGGATTGACTTCGATGAAACATTTGCTCCTGTGGCTAGGCTTGAAACCATACGCATACTGCTGGCCTATGCAAATCATCATAACATTCTTCTGTATCAAATGGATGTGAAGAGCGCTTTTCTCAATGGCAAGATTGAAGAAGAAGTGTATGTTGCACAACCGCCTGGCTTTGAAGATCCAAAACATCCTGACATGGTGTACAAGCTCAACAAGGCACTGTATGGCCTGAAACAAGCCCCTCGGGCTTGGTATGACACACTCAAAGACTTCCTGAAGAGCAAAGGCTTCAAACCTGGTTCCCTCAACCCCACTCTCTTCACGAAGACATATGATGGTGAACTGTTTGTGTGCCAAATATATGTGGATGACATTATCTTCGGCTGCACCAATCAGAAATACAGTGAAGAGTTTGGATATATGATGCAAGAGCAATATCAGATGTCCATGATGGGTGAGCTGAAGTTCTTCCTTGGTCTTCAAATACGTCAGCAACACAACGACATCTTTATATCTCAAGAGAAATACCTCAAAGATTGCCTGAAGAAATTCGGGATGCAAGATTGCAAAGGCTTCACGACGCCAATGCCAGCCAAACATCATCTGGGTCCCGACGACAATGGTAAAGAGTTCGATCAAATGGTATACCGCTCCATGATTGGTTCCTTACTTTATTTATGTGCATCTAGGCCAGATATCATGCTTAGTGTTTGCATGTGTGCCCGGTTCCAAGTGGCACCAAAGGAATCGCATCACTTAGCTGTGAAGCGAATTCTTAGATATTTGGCTCACACCCCAACACTAGGATTATGGTATCCAAAGGGCTCAGAGTTTGATCTAGTTGGATTCTTGGATGCTGATTATGCTAGTGACAAGGTGGATCACAAGTCTACATCAGGCACATGTCATTTTCTGGGACGATCACTTGTATGTTGGTCTTCAAAGAAGCAGAACTGTGTATCTCTCTCCACTGCTGAATCTGAATACATTGCTGCTGGATCTTGCTGCGCTCAACTTTTATGGATGAAGCAAACACTCAAAGACTATGGCATTCATCTGAAACAAGTGCCACTCTACTGCGACAACGAAAGCGCCATCAAGATTGCCAACAACCCAGTTCAGCACTCAAAGACAAAGCACATTGAAATTCGTCATCACTTTCGCAGTGATCATGTTATGAAGGAAGATATTGATATCATACACGTCAACAATGAAGAGCAATTGGCAGATATCTTCACCAAGCCCTTGGATGAGAAGAGGTTTTGCAAGTTACTGTGTGAGCTAAATATCTTGGAATCCTCAAATGTCCTGTGATCAGGCACACATCCTAACACTTAAGCATGTTGATGACATAGATGTGCAACACACGAAGTAAAGTACATCTTCAATCAATGAAGACTTACATTCTGAGTGTGAATACATTAACGTGGAATTTGACTTCGGAGCGCCACGATAATTGTGCGCCGTGTCTGGGTCTAATACTTCCTATACGGTGGGTAACGCCACCACCAAATTCTTCTGTTTGAAGTGTTTTACTCATGGCGTTACATTTGCTATGTCTTCACATTTGGTTTGTCTTAAATTTCAACTTGTCTTCATGATTATCTTCACTATGTTGATTTGATTGTCTTCCGATATATGCATATTAGTGTTCTGTCCTCTACATCATTCACTTATAGCTACATCTTCCTTGTTGAATCTTTTGAACTAAGTGAATGTGATCGGACCCTAATCTCTCTATGCTTTCTATCTCAAACTCTATCTGTCCAAATCATATGCATTCTATTGAAATTGTCGAATGTCTTCTCTGCGTCCTTGTCAGCAAAAGATACAGAGACAAACATTAAGTCTGTTTTAAATGCTCTATCCTTATTACCTGAAATCCGGAGAAGTCGGAACGACCATCCGACAGTTCGGGCGGGCGTGGGAACGTGGGACAACTCCGAGTATGTTGCATGCTTGCCACGTGTCCCTCAGATGTGAACCGCCAGGGGCACCTGCGTAATTACGCCGTGCCGCATACTTCCTTATAAATACATGTCCCCTGCGGTCAAGAAAACCTTCTTCCACCTCTCCACCTCGTCAAAACCCTAGTGCCACCGCTAGCTCTCGACGATGCCGGCGACGAAGCGCTTAGCTGCCGCGACTTCACCGACGTCGTCCTCACGCCGGCCGCGGTCATCGTCCTCTCCGCCGCCGCCGTAGGTGTCCTCCGTCGCCACGTTAGGGCACGGTGGATTGAACTGCTCGGTCTCCTACTCTTCCCATCTAGCAGTTCATCATGTGGTAAATAAAACTCTCTTTTTACCATCTTTTTGATCCTAAAAGATTCATCCTGTTTACCGAAAGTGGTTTCTGCCTACTCAATGTTAGATCTATCCTGTCTGCATCTCATATAATGCCTAGTATATTCACTTAAGCTTCATAACGAGTTAGATTCCTCACTTGTACCTATTCCTGGATTCGTACAAATCTGGAACCAACTTCAAACACATAAGTGAATGTCTTCGCACCATGAGGTCAATGTCTTCAAACTGATTTATCTTCAAAATCTTCTGAGAATGCATATGACCTCTCCCCTTCCCTCGCATCTCTAATGCTGTCACAGGTACATGTCCGTGGGAGAATCCCTTGGTTCTCATAGTCTGCATTCGTTTGCAGAATTCTTACAGCATCACATTAACTCTCCCGAAGCCAGTTCCTGTTTGACTAGCAAGTCGAAGCCTTTGAAGCCTTTGAACGTGTTGAAGCCATTCAGTTTGAAGTTCATGGCTACAGAGAAATCAGCAAGGAAGGGTGGCAGACAGCGTCGAGGGGGAACATCAAGAGATCTGCCTGATGACCTCTCAGAGCTGTACAAGATAGATCCAGAAGAGGATTACAATCAGCGCAAGACACGAATCCAATGGATTCGAAGATATTGGGCCAAACAATGGTTTAAATACAAGTTTGTGACCCAGGAGTATGCTGAGAAGAATGCCATCAAGAGTCCTTGGGGTGACATTCTCTTCCGAAGCCTTCCACCCAAGACCAGAGCTGAAGCTATTGCTCAGGGTTTCTATCCCTATATGGTCCGTGGACCACAGCCTCAAAATGCCGACCCATCATCACTGCTCTGGTGTCGTGACGATAATCTCTTCAAGCGCAACTTCCAGCACGCAAAGGCATCAGCCAAGGAAAACAAGAAGTCATTGGGACTAGACTTCAACCCTGGTCCTTCTGCTCCCCGGGCTGACGGCACACGCGATGCTGAACCCAATATCATCGGACCTTTCTACAACCTTGATGGCCTTATCACTCACATTTCTGTTCAAGGTGCCAAAGTGGATGTAAGTGCATCTAGTGCCACCCCTAGTTGGTTTTGGAGTATTGACGACAAACCTAGTTGAGGGACTAATGTGTTTGTGAGAATTGCAGGAAAACACAGGTAGAAGTCCCTCATTGATCGGTTTTACTACCAGAGATGACCCCTAAAAATGTACGAAGACATTGAAGACAATGGTGGTTTATGAAGATATTCATATTGAAGACAATGACAGGAGAAGACTCCCTATGAAGCTTTTGGAACTCGAAGACCTAGATCCTTTGTAGTTTTATTTCATTCATGTTGTGTCATAGGAACCACCGTACTGTTAAGTGGGGTCGAAGAGAACCAGTCAGAATGACTGAAGTGATGCCTAATTCAAATCCTATGTCTTCGAGCGAAGACTTTGAGAGAAAATCTTGTCCAGAGTCAGACAAGTCAGCTTTACTTGTAGCCCAAGTAAAGTTGTCGTGTGAGTTCAAAATTCGACCGTTGGTACACGTGTCAGTTCCTTAGTGACCCAGGGTCATTTCGGACAGATCAGGTCGGGTTGCCAAGTGGCTATAAATAGTCCACCCCCCACAACCATAAACGGTTGGCTGCTCAGATTTCAGTGCACGGCTTTTGTCGTTTAAGAGCAACCCACCTCGAAGCCTTTGAAAGAAAAATTCCCAGTGAGGAGAAAAGCCCTAACCACCCAGAGCCAGAGCAAATTGGGCATCACTTAAGTCTTCGTGTCTGTGTGATCTGAAGACTTATTACACTTGAGGACTGTGCATTCTCCAGACGGTTAGGCGTCGCGTTCTGAGCATCCAAGAGAAATTGTGGATTGTCAGTGAACGAAGTCTGTGAAGGTTTGGGAGTCTACCTTGAAGACTTACCTGAGTGATTGGGCGAGGTCTGTGTGACCTTAGCTCAAGGAGAAAACGGTGAGGACTGGGTGTCTTGGACTAAGTGTCCTTGACTGGGTGTCCGGGACTGTGTGTCCTTTGGTTTAAATACCTAGCCGCTCCAACCAGACGTACAGTTGTCACAGCAACTGGAACTGGTCCAACAAATCATTGTCTTCAACGCATCACTGGTTTCATCTTCACTTCCTTTCACTTACAGTTATTCATTGTGAAGCCATTGCATGCTTGCTTTATCTTTTGTCTTCACAACATGAATGTATGGTCTGTTTGACTTCATAACTTCTTCCTACCTGATCCTTATTACACTGAAGCTGTTTGTCATTGCGCTTTCACTCTATTGAATACATGACCATGGCTGGCCTAGTGTAATCTAACTTCCGCTGCATAGTAATAGGCATGATCTTCACTGTTTGTCTTCACAACTCTCACGTCTTGAAGACTTTCATAAAAATCGCCTATTCACCCCCCCTCTAGTCGATATAACGCACTTTCAGTGGATCATTCTGATGATGATGCCAACATTGATGAAGCCCCAGCTCCTACTCCAAAGCCGCAGAAGCAAAAGATGGCTAAAGCTTCAAAGTCAGCTGCTCCTCCAAAAGCTTCACGTGCAAAGCCACTGGCTACTACACCTCTTGAAGACAGTGTGCAGTCTGAAGATCTACACGTATCTCCAAGAAGACGGAGATGAAAAAGAATACTGATCAGGCATTGACCCCTGCTGCCATTCTGCGAGACGAACACATTGATCTGTCCAGTGATGAAGATCTTGCAGATGACGCTCTTGAGTAACTGACTAAGAGCAAGGAAGAAGCAGAAATCTTCAATGATTTGCCTCTCTTTGACGTGGCAATCATCCACAACTTCATTGATGAGTGGTTTGAAACCCCCAATCTCAGCTTTGAAGATCCGCAACTTCCAATTGGCCTCAGCGTCTCTTTCACTGGTGCCATTGCTTCTGAGCTAGCTCTAGCTCAGTGCATCGTTGAACTGAAGCACAAGATCGACTATGAGAAAGCTCAGTTCAAGAAGCACATGGCAAAGCTCAGCGTGCAAGATGTTAAAAACTTCAAGGTTATGCTGCACGAGCTCAAGGAAGCTTTTCTTAAGAAACGAGAAGAAGCTAAAGGTTCTCGTGAGCGCATGAAGAGTCTGGCTGACAAGTGCGTGCAAGCTTACAATGAAGCTGCGAAGCACAAGGCTCTTGGGCGTCCTGGCATCGACCCCAGAATGGCTGCAAAGAAGAAGAAGCCATCGACTGACAAATCTGCACCTTCAAGGCGGGAAGAACCTCGCATTGTCTTCCCAAGCAGCATGTCCGGCTCGAAGCCAAAGGTCAAGTCAACCGTTTCAGAACTGAAGAAGACAAGGGCTGCCGAGGCTGAAGCCAGAAAGAGGAAAAATCCTGAAGCTTCTGATGTCGCTCCCTCCAAGAAGAAGCGCAAAACCAAGAAAGATCGGGCTGCTCCCACAGAACCCCTTGTTGTCGAGCCCATCTCGGTTGCTCGTCCTGACTCTTCGCATCAAGAACGACGGATGGTAGTTCATGCCTGCTTCCTCGGAGGCTCCTGAAGCTGAAGACATTCAAGCAGTTGACCCCACCACTGCTGAAGACATTGGTCACCATGACAATGTTGAAGATGATGTAGTTCTTCCTCAGATCGAGCACAACTTGGTATCATCGCCTGTTCTCACGAACATCGAACTCATCAGCATTGGCCGTCCTCTGACGCCAATTGCTCAGGATGCATCATGGGCTGATCACCCACAACAACAAGACACCCCGAGTACTCCCCAACAACAAGTCACCCCACCAGTGCAAGAAGAAGAAGATGACTTTGAGGCCCAGCCAACTCCATCTCCACAGGCGTCGCCAGCGTTACGCGGGCTTCGCAAAGGACCAAGGCCCCAAGTCCCTCTTTCGAGCGTTCCAGAAGGAGAAGTGCACCACCAATCTGTTGCACGTCAGGTGTTCGCAGAAGCCACTCCTACTGTGAATGTCTCCGAGTCTGAAGCTAAAGTTGCTGAAGACAATCCGGCTGCATCAGCCGAAGAAAAACAAGCAGAAGAACGTGTCCCTACTCCCCCCATTACTAAAGAAGTTGTTCCTGAAGTGAACGTGTCGGTGCCCGGCCCTCCAGCTCCTCAAGTGGAAGTTGAGAATCCTGAGGCTGCCACCACTAACACCACTGAAGCCAATGACGTGGTCATGGCTGAAGACAATGTGGAGCCTGCACCAAACACTGTGACAGAAGCCAATGAAGCCAATGATGCACCTACAACAGATGTGCAGCCTGACGCCTCTGTTGATATCACTGCTCATGTTCCGCCACCAAGGCCACATACTATCAAGCAAGCATACAACTATGGCCAGCTTATCACTGTCAAATGGCCTCTTCTTGTTCCTCCACCTGCTGTTGGTCCCCAATTTGACTATCACGTCGAGCGCAGGCCTCAGGTTCAGAAGCCAATGCCAAGGCTGCCTAGGTTTCCAGGCACTGCATCTGCACCCGGATCATTCAAGATCAATAGCTTCAAAGCACACAACACCTTCTTTGATAGCGCCAAGAACCCCTACTCTAAGGCAAGAATATCTTCTGATCGGTTCTGGAGCTATCAGCAGCGTAGTTATTACTCATGCATCTTATACAATCAAGGTCGCATTTTTCCACATATGCGTCTTGACACTGAAGCCATAACTGGTCTGCCCTGTTTGGAAGAAGCGCTGGATTGCTTCAGAGAGTCTGGCTTGTTGCGGTTCGTCACTGACAAGGAGCACTAGAACGAAGAATTGGTGCTCCAATTCTATGCCACTCTTCATATTCGTGGCTACAACAGGGATCCGAAGACTTGGGTCCTTGAGTGGATGACAGGCAATATTCATCATGAAGCCAAAGCCTTTGATGTCATTGAGCTCACTGGCCTGCCCACTCCAGGTGATCTTTATGAACCTGGTTGTCAGCTTCACGGTGCTGCTATGGAAAGCATTTTTCACAAGCCTGAACCCAACATGAGTCAGATGCTTAGCATGATGAAGCCTTTGCCTCCCGATGCTGAATATCCTAAGGAGTTCTTTGTTGAAGACCTTGAGTATCTGCCACGTACTATCTATCACATTATAAGGCGAATTCTCTGGCCCATCAAAGGACATTCTCCACATGCAAAGCTTGAAGGTGCAATAAAGACTTTGGTCTTCCATATTCTTCACGGCAAAAGCTTCAATGCACAAGACTTCTTCATCCGCCAACTTGCAGCATCAGGATCTGATCTCTTTGGCTTGAAGTTTTACGCTCCATGGATTATGCGTCTGATCAAACTACACTTAGCTGTCACCTATCATCCCTCTGCTCGCAATCATCTGATTTTTTTGCCTGACGTCGATATGTCAGTTGAAGCCATCTATCCAGAGCCTGCCAAGGAGCCCCTTAGTCTTCAAAATGATGATAATCAAAGCTTCTCACAACACATTGAAGGAGTCCCAGCAGTCACTCGTGTTTATCCTCTGGCTGGTACTACCCGTGCACCTCATCATGCCCTCACTGAAGCCACTGAAAGCACCATTGCATAACGGCCTAAGAAGCAATCTCGTGTTCTCAATGACCGAGAGCTTCTGGTTGTCCTTCATCAGAAACAGGATAAGCATCATGATTGGCTGAAGTGCCAAATGAAAAGCCTCTTGGTGGACGTAAACAGGATTCGCAACCTTGCCACCAAGAATGCCTTTGTCGCCCATGAAACTTGTCGGCTTACATGGAAAGGGCTGACGCTTATGTGTTCTGAAGATGATCTTCAAGATGATGGCTTCTCTGAACGCTTCAATTTTGACTCAACACCTCCGAGAAGGACTGTGCTGCGGCGTACTCCGTCTCTTGAAGACTCTGAGTTCTCCTCCTCTGCTACAATAGTGAATGCACGTGTCATCGATGATGAAGACGATGCTACTTCACCACCTTCAGCGCAAATCAACACTGCACCAAGTTCGTCTGCACCGCCAACCAACATCGACGACCCTGCTGCTTCACCAACTCCTCATGGGAACGAGTAGGTGCTCTATGTCTTCAAACCTTTTTGGTCCTTACTGACAAAAGGGGGAGAAGCATATGAGTTTGATAGTCTTCAACCGGGTCCATATGGGCGGTGGTTTTATATTTTGCCTAGTGTTTACAACTCTCGCTTTTTGATACATTTGGTTCTTTGAGTTGTAACACTTAAACTCGATGGTCGTCTGCTACTTATTTGCTATTCTGTGATGCGATGATAAATTCCGCATGTGCGATGATAACTTCCGCACTTAGGTCATTCTGCAGACGTCCATTTTTCATTATGCATGTCATTATCTTCACATACTTTTCATGCATGATGAATTGTCGTTATAAGTTGAAGAGGATCTCCACAAGTACAACCTGCCATGTGCATTTGCATTCCAAAAGCAAATTACTTACATGCACATCTTCAGGGGGAGCCTTTGCCACTTATGAAGACAATACCTAAATCCTTTACATTTCACATACTTTTATCCCCGTTGAAAACTTCAACCATTTTGTCATCAATCACCAAAAAGGGGGAGATTATAAGTGCATCTAGTGCCACCCCTAGTTGGTTTTGGAGTATTGACGACAAACCTAGTTGAGGGACTAATGTGTTTATGAGAATTGCAGGATAACACGGGTAGTAGTCCCTCATTGATTCGGTTTATCTACCGGAGATGACCCCTAAAAATGTATGAAGACATTGAAGACAATGGTGGTATGTGAAGATATTCACATTGAAGACTATGACAAGAGAAGACATTGCGTGAAGACTATGAGGCGCGAAGACTTAGTTGTTTCGTTGTCTCCTTTTCTTCTTTGTTGAGTCATAGGAACAACCGTACTGTTAAGTGGGGTCCAAGTGAACAAAGTCAGAGTGACTGAAGTGATGCTCAACCAAAATCCTATGTCTTCGAGCGAAGACAATGAGAGCAAATCTTATGCAGAGCTGGATGAGTCAGCTTTGCTTGTAGCCCAAGTAAAGTTGCCGCGTGTGTTTGAAATCTGACCGTTGGAACATGTGTCAGTTTCTTAGTAACCCAGGGTCATTTCGGACAAATCAGGTCGGGTTGCCTAGTGGCTATAAATAGCCCACCCCCTACAACCATAAACGGTTGGCTGCTCAGAGTTAGTGTACGGCTTTTGTCGTTTTCGAGCAACCCACCTCAAAGCCTTTGAGAGAGAATTCCTTGCGAGGATAAAGCCCTAACCACCCAGAGCCAAAGAGTGTTAGGTATCACTGAAGTCTTCCTGTCTGTGTGATCTGAAGACTTATTACACTTGAGGACTGTGAATCCTCCAGCCGGTTAGGCGTCGCGTTCTGAGCATCCAAGAGTCATTGTGGATCGCCGGTGAACAGGCCTGTGAAGGTTTGGGAGTCTACCTTGAAGACTTACCAGAGTGATTGGGCGAGGACTGGGTGTCCTTAGCTCAAGGGGAATAAGGTGAAGACGCGGTCTTCTGAGTTGAATCTCAGCCTCCCTAACCAGACGTACAGTTGTCATAGCAACTGGAATTGGTCCAACAAATCATTGTCTTCAACGAGTCACTGGTTTCTTCCTTCCCATTCCTTTACTTACTGTTGGCCCTGGTGAAGTCATTGTATGATTGCATTATCTTTTGTCTTCACTGAGTAACTGATTGTTCTGATTGGCTTCACACTATCTTCCTACCTGATCTATACTGCCTAGCTGCTATTAGTCATTGTGCTTTCACTTCATTGAATACTTGACTATGGCTTGCTTAGTGTAGTCTACCTTCCGCTACATGGTAATAGGTTTATTTCTATCGTTTGTCTTTGAAACTTCCATGTTTTGAAGACTTTCATAAAAATAGCCTATTCACCCCCCTCTAGTCGATCACTAGCACTTTTAGTCTCACACAAACCCGAAAAACCAACTCAAGCACGAGTTCCAGCCACTTTTGCTGTGATTTTCGATCTCCTTGCTCAAAGCACCTCTCGCAAAATTGCTTTGGGAGATTGTTCCTTGGTATGTGACTCCTCCATTGGTCCAACTAGTTTTTGTTCTAGTACTTTATTCTTTGCAAATTTGTGCTGTATAGGTGACCATGTTCTTGAGCTTGCATGTCAAATTTATATGGTTCCAAGTAGTTCTAATGCTTGATATAGGCTCTAGGCACTTGTAGGAGTAGTTGCTATCAGTTTTATTGAAGTTGGTTCACTTTTGTTTGAAGTTACTAAAAATTTCAGATTATTTCAGAAAAATAATGAGGAGACTTTTGAGGGGTTCATCGAGCCGAAGCTCAAAGAATAAACAAAATGAAGAAGCTCGGAGGCCCAAATATAATTTGCCACGTACCGCGGAGATCCGGCCGTGTGAATGGCCTTCTGATAATTTCTTGAGAGAGGTCGGGATTTATGAGGATTTCTATTCATTGATTAAGAATGCTGGCCTCACCGACTTCGTCCGCGACCAACGTCCACAGTATCTCTTACTCACAAATACTTTTGTGCAAAACTTCTACTTTTTCCCTAAAAGGTCACCTCCTTCAGTAGAGTTTCATTTATATGACGTTGTGAAGAAAATGCCATTGTCTGAATTTTGCGCAGTCTGCAACATACCTCCTGATGGTATCTTAGAGGAACCACCTCGTAAAGAGTTGGAACCATTTATTAACCTTATATCTGTGGGAGAAACCAGGAAGGTTTCTGATGCAAGAATCACTAGCATACATTTTCCTGTGTTACGCTATTTTGCTTTATTTGCTAGTCGATGCTTGATTGGTCATGGGAACTGTGGGAACCTTAGTGTTCCTGATATTATTATTCTGTTCCATGGTTTATACCGCGACAACACTGTCAGTATGGGCGGAATTATTGCTAGGCGGTTGAGTCTGAACCGTACTAAAGGCCCCATCTTTGGAGGCATTTATGCTTCTCGCCTTACTGCACACTTTAACATAGCTATTAGGCATTATGAGAAAGAAGAAAAATTGCTGCCTAATGCTTATCTAGACTATAAGAGCATGATAGCCCATGATTTTCTTGTTGAGGACAGGAATGGAGAGCTCAAATATAAGTTATACTTTGATAAACATTATCCTTAAACTATTACGTTGCCTGCTCCTTCTTTGTTTAATTTTGTAGGACCCTACCTCGTTACGTGGGCTGCCGTTCAAGCTTACAAGAATCTTGCACCAGCCCAGGAACAGGAACCACAAGATGAGCCTCCACGACAATCTGTTTATTCTTGGGATCCAGAGATGACTGTCAGCCAGTGGCAGTCAGAGTCTTCTTCTTCATCACAGTATGATCCCAACTATTCTTCATCGCAGTACGACCCCAGCTACACTTACGGGTATCCGCCAGACTATCCCTGGCAATAGACCAACTTAGGCCAAAAGCCTAAGCTTGGGGGAGTACGTATTTCTCACCGACATTACATTTATGCTCACACACACTCATTGCTAGATGTCGGTGCTCATACTCTTTCACTGTAATATCCATGCTAGTTTATTTTCTTTTTCCTGCTTTCTTCTTGTGTGTTTGATAAACCTTAAGAAAAACAAAAAAAATTAGTAGTAGTTTATTTTTCTGCTGTAGTAGTAATACTGAAAAAATAACCCAAAAATATTTCCCGTTCTTCTTTTGCTTGTTGGGAGCTTTCCCGTGTAAATAGTTTTATTTCTTTTCTTTTCTCTGCGCGTCAGTAAGAGAAGACCATAATTAAATTTTTGAAGTGACTCTTATATGCATTATTGTTGAATTAACCCAGAGCCCATATTGCCTTGTCTTCTCCTGTTTATTGAATGCTCGCAGATTCCAGCTTAGTCCAATGCACGTGCACTCTTATTATTATTCACATCGTTCGGTCGTGCAAGTGAAAGGCAATTATGATGATATATGATGGGCTGACTGAGATGAGAAAAGCTGATATGAACTCGACCTCTTTTGTTTTTGTAAATATGATGAGCCCCTCGTTCTTGATTCAGCTTATTATGAATAAACATGTTTGCAATGACAATTAGAGATCATAGTTGCTTGTGCCATGCTTGATTAGCTATGAGTTATACTGGTTTACCTTGCGTTCCAACATGCTATTGAGATGGTTATGATGTGGTATGATGGGGTGGTATCCTACTTTGAATGATTTAAGCGACTTGACTTGGCACATGTTCACGCATATAGTTGAAAAAAATCAATATAGCCTTCACGATATTTATGTTCATGGTGGATTATATCCTACTCATGCTTGCATCTAATGTTTATTAATTTTAATGCATGTACATGGCTGTTGTCGCTCTCTAGTTGGTCGCTTCCCAGTCTTTTGCTAGCCTTCACTTGTACTAAGCGGGAATACTGCTTGTGCATCCAATCCTTTAAACACCAAAGTTATTCCAGATGAGTCCACTATACCTTCCTATATGCGGTATCTACCTGCCGTTCCAAGTAAATTTGTATGTGCCAAACTCTAAAATTTCAAATAAACATTCTGTTTTGTATGCTCAAATAGCTCATGTATCAACTAAGGCTGTTCTTATCTTCCGTGTTAGGCGGGTTATTCTCAAGAGGAGTGGACTCCGGTCCTCACTCACGAGAAAATGGCTGGTCACCGGGATGCCCAGTCCCATGCTTTATGCAAACTAAATCAAAATTAATTGCAAACAAAACTCCCCCTGGGACCTGATGTATGTTGGGGACACTCGTTGTTTCGAGCAAGTCATGGATTGATGCTTATTAGTGGAGGGGGAGTATAAACTTTACCATTCTATTTGGAAACCGCCTATAATGTGTTTAGCATGGAAGATATCGCCATCTCTTAGTTGTTACGTTGACAATGAAAGTATACCGCTCAAAATACAATTTATCTCTATTTCAAAACCGAGCTCTTGCACCTCTACAAATCTTTGCTTCCCTCTGCGAAGGGCCTATCCATTTACTTTTATGTTGAGTCATCACCCTCTTATTAAAAAGCACTAGCTGGAGAGCACAGCTGTCATTTGCATTCATCACTATTAATCTATGTTGGGTGTGACTATGATTGGATCTCTTTTACCATGAATTACAATGTCTAGTCAGTCCTTGATCTTTAAAGGTGCTCTGCATTTATGTTTTGCGATCTCAGAAAGGGCTAGCGAGATACCATCTTGTTATATCATATTATGATTGTTTTGAGAAAGTGTTGTCATCCGAAATTTATTATTATGGCTTGCTAGTTGATTATACTATTGATATGAGTAATTATGAAACCTGAGAATTATTGCAAATGTGGTTAGTTATGATATATGCTGAAAACTTGAATATTGGCTTGACATAGTTACAACAACAAGAGCAAACAGAGTTTGTAGAAGTTTTTCTTTCTTTCTTTCAGTTTGTCAACTAAACTGCTTGAGGACAAGCAAGGGTTTAAGCTTGGGGGAGTTGATACGTCTCTGTCGTATCTACTTTTTCAAACACTTTTGCCCTTGTTTTGGACTCTAACTTGTATGATTTGAATGGGACTAACCCGGACTGACGCTGTTTTCACCAGAATTGCCATGATGTTGTTTTATGTGCAGAAAACAAATATTCTCGGAATGACCTGAAACTCCACGGAACATCTTAGAAAAAATAATAAAAAATCCTCGCCAAAGATGAAGACCAGGGGGCCCACACCCTGTCCACGAGGGTGGGGGCGCCCCCCCCTCTAGGGCGCGCCCCCCTACCTCGTGGGCCACCTGGATGCCCTCCGACGCCAACTCCAACTCTATATATTTGCTTTCGAAGAGAAAAAAAAATCAGAGAGAAGAAATCATCGTGTTTTACGATACGGAGCCGCCGCCAAGCCCTAAAACCTCTCGGGAGGGCTGATCTGGAGTCCGTTCGGGGCTCCGGAGAGGGGGATTCGTCACCGTCGTCATCATCAACCATCCTCTATCACCAATTTCATGATGCTCACCGCCGTGCGTGAGTAATTCCATCGTAGGCTTGCTGGACGGTGATGGGTCGGATGAGATTTATCATGTAATCGAGTTAGTTTTGTTAGGGTTTGATCCCTAGTATCCACTATGTTCTGAGATTGATGTTGCTATGACTTTGCTACGCTTAATGCTTGTCACTAGGGCCCAAGTGCCATGATTTCAGATCTGAACCTATTATGTTTTCATGAATATATGTAAGTTCTTGATCCTATCTTGCAAGTCTATAATCACCTACTATGTGTTATGATCCGGCAACCCCGAAGTGACAATAATCGGGACCACTCCCAGTGATGACCATAGTTTGAGGAGTTCATGTATTCACTATGTGCTAATGCTTTGTTCCGGTTCTCTATTAAAAGGAGGCCTTAATATCCCTTAGTATGACTATATATGGAATACATGCCTACATTACATTGATGAATTGGAGCTAGTTTTGTGTCACCCTATGTTATGACTGTTACATGATGAACCGCATCCGGCATAATTATCCATCACTGATCCGGTGCCTACAAAGTTTTCCATATACTGGTCTACGCTTATTTACTTTCCCGCTGCTACTGTTACAATCACTACAAAATATCAAAAACATTACTTTTGCTGTCTTCACTTTTGTTGCTGCTACCACCACTATCATATTACTGTGCTACTAAAGACTTTGCTGCAAATACTAAGTTTCCAGGTGTGGTTGAATTGACAACTCAGCTGCTAATACTTGAGAATATTCTTTGGCTCCCCTTGTGTCGAATCAATAAATTTGGGTTGAATACTCTACCCTCGAAAGCTGTTGCGACCCTCTATACTTGTGGGTTATCACCCCCGCACCGCTTGGCCGCCGCGAGGCCGGCGCCTCCACGCCAAGTCCCGAGCTCTCGCATGGCTGAGCTGCTCTGCGCCGCACGCGCGCCTTGTGAGAGGGAGGAGAGCCCCGCCGCCATCGACGCCGCGCAGGCTTTGATGGCGGCGCCCTCCGGCGGCGGCAAGGAGGGGAGAGGAGGAGAACTAGGTGGCCGGCAGCAGCGATTTGGGGTGCGCCTGGGACGCTCGCGGGGAGCGTCACGGGGCCTGGGCGCTTTAGAACACTCGACCGCCATGGAATGGTTAGAAATCATATTTGTGCATTATACCGACACATTATTCTGTTGTTTCAATTGATTGTTCTTACCCAGGTCCTTGCCGTGAATGAGCGGACGGATGGTGGATCACCCGCCGTTACCAGTGCCGAATATCCTAGTAGCACCGTGGCCAACTGCGAGAATGAAGAAGGGTCTGGAGCTGCCTGATTTCTATGAGGGTGAGAGATTTTTTTCGAAAAGAAGGATTAGCCCCGGCCTCTGCATCGATCGATGCACACAACCATCTTTATTATTATTATTTAACATAGTCTGACAACATGCATACATGGATCAACCCAAAGCCACCTATTTGGCGAACAAAGTAGAAACACCTACACTCATTATAATGTGCCTGATCCGCATGAATGCACACTATCTAATCCGGTGGCCTCACGCAGCTGCCCCGCATCGGGCCGAGAGCACCACCCGGTCCAGCCGACCAGCAGCGCGCACCGCATGCGCACACTTTGGATCCGCTACCATCTTCCGCTGTCCCATCTTCAGGAGCAATCAAGGCATTCACCTTGCCAGGCCATACTGCAGTCGACGCCACCACAACGGCAGACAACATCACCCTCCTGCACGTGTCCATCCACACGTGCTTGTCGCCAAAACTCTGGTACGCGGCGCTGCCGAGACCCGCATGGTGAGAGATGGCGGAGCTCCTCTGGTTTTCAACAGCCATTCACATGGTTTTCTGTGATATTGATGTGTGCGGTTCACGTAACCCACGGTTGTTATATGCTGGTTGTAATTAGCATCATGTTTATAAGAAAAGAAAAGGGGTTGTGATTATGAGTTGTCTGTGCACTTTTCACTAGACAATACTCTGTGTGTGGAATTCCTTTTTTTCATTTTGTACATCTATCCGAAAATCCCTAATACCGAGATGTTGGGTTTAGCCCACATCGGTTGTAGGAGGAGACATAACACGATTTATAAGGGCGGGGGTGTCCCCTCCTAACAGGCTAGTCTTTTAGGGGGAGAGGATCCAAGGCCTCTCATAAGTCAGTGCTGCTCTCCGGTTGGGCCTGGTTGACGCATGTGGGTCGGAAGCACTGGTGATAGCAGACCCGGTATTGCGTAACAATTGGTATCAGAGCCCAGGTGCCCGGAATAAATCTCCGTGAACTCACAGGTGGTCGGGCATGGTTGGTGGGCTGGAAACGCTGGTGTTAGCGGGCCCATAAGTGACCCATGTGTGAGGGGGAGATTGTAAGGTTTAGTCCCACATCGGTTGTGGGAGGAGAGATAACACGATTTATAAGGGCGGAGGTGTCCCCTCCTAACAGGCTAGTCTTTTGAGGGAAGAGGGTCCAAGGCCTCTCATAAATCGGTGTTGCTATCCGGTTAGGCCTGGTTGACGCATGTGGGTCGGAAGCGCTGGTGATAGCGGACCCAGTATTACGTAACAATTGGTCCTGGGGTCTGTGGGTTATGGACCCGACAGGCGGCGTGATTCGGCAGCAACGGATGTTGCGGGCAGTTTTCATGTCGCGGAGAATTCTCGGCCAGTATAGCAACGGTGACAAGAATCGAAAGCAATCGGAAAGCAGGCGCGGCGCAGTGCCAGATGCATGCGTAGCAGGCAGCGATCGAGCGAGTCGATTGAATTGTTGGTTTAATCAGTGGTACATCGTTGGATTTGTTGCTTGTAAAAAAAGGTGACACAAGTTCCAAAGCAGGAAGCCACGATGGTGGTTTTGGCTTAGACTATTTTCAGCTTTATGCTAAGTGCACACGGATTGCTACCAGGAGAATCACTATTATGGAAGGAACTTGAGGTTCTTCGGGATGGTGGTTGGTAGTGGATGTGCAGGCCAGCAGGTGTGCTGTTAAAATAGATGAAGCATGGAACATGTCTTGACGGGGATCATGCAAACACAGGGCGTCAAGCAATGCACGGATGTGCGGGTGGATACGATGCAGGGTGGAGCATGGTTGCAGTCGGATAAGTTCGGTTGGGTCAGACTGGACAGTCTGATGGATCGACATGGATGTTGGTCAAAAGCAGAAGACGGTGGTGATTTTAGTGACGACGACATAGGAGCGTGATGCTGATGGTGGCCGACTTCTGGGGCGTGGAAACACGTGGTGCAGGCCTGTGGGCTTGTGCGGCTTCGACAGACTATGCGCGGGGTTGATTCAAGACGATGCACATGAGAGCTTGGAGTCGACGGGCGCGGGAGGGTGGCACGTACAACCACCATGGAGTCATGTTGAAGGTGGAGTTGGAGTCTGATGGAGGACTACACTCTGTGTTGATGGTGAGGCTACGGCGTAAATGCATGGAGAGTCGAAGCCTATTTCAGCGGGATAGCGAGAGACACGTGGATCGGACTGGGGCCCAATGGTCTGATGGAGACGTGATACTTGGCATCGATCGGTTATGATTGGTGGTTCTCTGCAGTGGGGGTTGAGGCAGTGTGGGCTAGCTACCCGGGAGACTCGACCAGGACAGCAGAGGCTCGACGCGACGATAGTGGCGAGGCGTGCGGTAAGCACGGGACACGGCGACAGGCCAAGGCACTAGTGGTCAGACATGTGGTCAGACAAATTATGCAGGGGGTGCTGAAGCAGTGTTGACGAGTATCAGATTCAAGTTGGTGACTGGGTCTATCGGTGCTAGTTGATGGACAGGAGTTGACCATGGAGAGTCTGAAAAGTGGTGGAAAGTCTGAAATTGTCAAAAGCTGAGAGAGTACATGGCCGTATATTCTGTGATGTTCAGTGCACATGGCAAAGTGCGAATGACAAGTACAAAAGGAGGCGGAGTGCTATAGCTGTGGGACATGTCAGAGACTATCCGGAAAAAGGATGAGACAACTGCGAATTTGACTCAGGGTGACACAGGGCGACGGTGAAATTCCTTCAAATTTTAGACAAGCAGTCAAGAAAGAGCGGTGACGCTGAATTCAGATAACTCTTATATATGACGTCTAATATGTGAGTTGTTCACTTTCACGCAGGTTAATGATTGATGTGTGATGATGTTGAACGGATTCTCCAGAAGTTGGGAGTACAAAATAGAGTAATGAGGAATTTAATTTTGCTTAAGGGTTGATTGTGAAGAAGACGAGAAGGGACTACAGTTGCAGGTGGAGTCACATGGAGTCTGGGTGTAGCAGCGGTGCTCATGGTGTATCTCAAGTCCAATGTACATGGAGGTTCGACGCACAAACGAATTCAAGGTGGTGGAGAATATTCGCCAAGGTGGAGTTTGTTAGAGTTGTGTCGAATATTATTGTACAAGATAGGTTACAGTTGGACTTGGTTTTGGACTGTGCGTAGACATGGTAGGAGTTGTGTCCTAATAGGACACTTGTATCCTAGACCTCTCATATATATTGGGGGTAGACACACGATGTAATCTATGTCAACATAATAGCACGGGCACGCGGGAGAGCCGGCGGCGTGTGCCGGCGCCCGGGCGGCCGGAGTGCGGTATTATGACGGTGTCATGGGAAGAAGCGCCCATAGTCAGATCCCGGGATGTAGCCATATCGGTGAACCTCATTAATAAATCTCGATGTTGTGCTTGTGTGATTGTTTGGTCCTTAGTAGATCGACGAAGTGCTTTGAATTTATTCTAACATGAGAAGACCCGAATGACATGTTGAAAGAGTAAAGACTTGAGGAGGTATCACAACTGCTGAAATAGAAATGCAATGACTATAATTTTATAAGTTGGCCAACCTTTTCGCTCAACATCGCGTTAGCTCTGTCTTTTAAGGCGAAGTAGGTAGCTTTGAAGATGAACTGGTCAGTGCGTAGCATGGAAAGGTGAACTGGTTGATGCGTAACACTACGTAGTTCGCCCTTATATATACTGCTCCAACTTCACTAAAGTAGATATCATCTTACATTTGTTTTAACTTGTATGTCGGGTAGCGCCTTCCCCTAAAACAAAAGCTTGTTGGGTAGCACCTAGCTTAGTATATCATTCCAAAGGGAGATCAGGAGAGTTGAAAAAACATGTGGGAACAGGAGGCTTCAGGAACATGGGTAGAGCAATTAGTCTCCTTAATGCTGAATGAAAGTTGCGGCATTATCTCAGATGGACGGGTCTAGAAGTGATCGGCGGGTTAGTATTTCTACAGGAATGTCAGTAGGCTACTTATTGTTTTCCATGTGGATTCTGGAGACTGAGGCCCAAAGCAGCGAATCTGAAATTCCTGGACTTGACGAGACTATAAGAGAAAAAAAAAGATTAGTTACTTGCAACATGCTTGGGAGTTGATTGCTACAGCAACATAATGGTCAATTTGGCTCTCCCGCAGACCAAAAGTATTTGGAAACATTACCGTCCTTACTATGACAGTGCCAAAGCAATGTATAGAAATGGTTAATCTCTAGGATCTTGTTGCAAAAATGGATAGAGCACTGATCAGACTTTCTCCTTGGAGAGCAAAAGGTTACTAAAAAATTGTCAGAAGTGGGGTCCCTCGTAACAGGACCAGAACTTGAGTCTGGCGCCTTAGACCACTCTGGCCACCCTGACTCTGTTTTCTAATTGGAAGTATTGGCTACTTCACTTTTCTCTAGCCAAGGCATGTTCTTGTACTATCAATCTACCATGGACATTATCATTTGAGTTTGATCGTGTTAATGTTTCTCACTTGTTTAACAGATAAGAAGATACTTGTGAAGTTAACAGGAGCACTGATTCTCAAGCAGAGATGCTGAAATCGTTGAGTGAGACCTTACTTCATCAAACAAGGGAGAATCGGTTTTCTCAGTTCAATTTGTTGGAGGAGAATGGTCAAACTGCACCATGGAATGGTTAGAAATCAATATTTATGCATACCACTAGATGGAATATTATTCTTTTTTTAATTGATTATTCTCATCCCGGGTCCTTGCTTATGTGAGCCTTCTGCGTATAAAGTATTCCCCCTTTTAAATAATACTTCACCCGTCTCAAAATAAGTGTCTCAACTGGAGTACTAGATTGGTAGGTCGTATGATTCCTAACGAACTCTTTTAACATCTATATTGGTATTGTGTCTCACCACATTGTTATTTGATATTGCACGAACAACGCTAACTATTAATTCTTGTTTCCTCAAAAAAAAAAACTGCTAATTCTTCGAGATCTTCCTAGGTATGATTTGTAGACTTCTATTTATTCCTCCGATTCGCCGTGAATGAGCAGATAGCAGAGGGATGGTGGATCACCCACGGTCATCGGTGACGAATCTCCTAGTAGCACCATGGCCAGCGTGGTGACGGCTAGAACGGAGAATGGCTTGGAGCCACTTGATTTCTACGAGGGTGAGAGATGTTAGAGCTCCTCTCGTTTTCAGCAGCCATTCATACGACTTTTTGTGTTGTTGCTGCATGCGGCTCACATACCCACCCTTGTTATATGCCGGTTCTAATTAGCATATCACGTCTATTTATACGGGGAAAAAGAGATTGTAATTATGTGTTGTCTGTGTGCTTTTCACTAGACAATAGTCTATACACGAAATTCCTTTTTATTTTGTATATGCATCCGAAATCCTGAATACCGAAAAGATCCTATATCATCCTAATGACACAGCTGATTGTGATAGCAATGATTAGTGATAAAATAGGCATAACTGTGTGCATCTTGTGTTCCATGTAGATCGTGAACACATGTTAGTAAAGACTTGAGTCGCCCATCTAAAAAGATGGGAAGCCTTGATCGATGAATGTACTTGGGCCGGGGATGATCCCCTCAAATCACTATACTTTCACCATGGTGTCGATGAAAAGTTTCACCTTCACAAAGAATCAAACCAAAAAAAAAAACTTGACACAGCAACATAAACTCATCAAATCTGAATAATCGAATCTGCGAGGACAGAAAACTCTCTAACCTCATGGCACTGCCAAAAGAACGAGAGGAAGTTTATTCTCACAAAACTATAGTGATTACTACGTGTTGACAAAGAACATAGAGGTCTTGAAAATCCGAGCCCCCCCCCCTCCCCCCACCTCTCAGCGCCAAGATGGCAGCTTGGCAGCTGAAAGCGAGGGGACCAAATTTCTCAGACGACGGCAGCGACGGCGGCACGAGAAATCCTAGCTTGCCATATATCTCAGGCTGGAATAATGTGACTTTGAGGGATTCCTGGTGATTGCTCTGCTTCAGCCTGGCAACGAGGCAATCTTGATGGCATGGATGATGTTTTCCTTGCCTTTTATTGATGAATAGTGACATGGGATCCTTGTGTTCCACATGGGCTTGAGGGTAAGCCAAATTTAATCAGAGGGGATTATGAGCGACCTGCCCTATCTTCTCACTTGGAAATGACAATGGTCGAGGCAACGAACCTGACAATGAGTAATATGGATACGAATGAGGGCTGATCCTAACTACGACACATGTGTGACACTCGGATTTTATGAGTTCGGGCCCCTCGCGGAGAGATAACAAACCTATGTCTCGAGCCCGGAGGCTATATGTTCTCTGGTGTCTGGTGATTACAATGGAATGCGAACCCCTGCCCTAGCGCTTGGGGGCGGCTTATATGGAGTTTGCCGCCCCTCATCAGGACTACGTTACTAGGAGAGTGAATGATAGAGCTTATTACAGGCGGTATTGGTAACTGATGCCTTAACTACACTAAACGCCAGGCGTCATGCTCCTCAGACGTTTCAGATCCCATGCGGCCTATTCGCCTCCCTTGTTCGAGTGCGGGCGAGTGTGGTTGAATGACGGCAGTGCGTCCGAGTGGGTGGAAAGCATCCGAATGAATATTTTAAGGCGGGCATCTGAATGCTCCTATGGGTCAGGAGCCTGCTGGTTTATTGACAGGGGCCCTAGCTGGTCTCGGGATGGTAGCTCCATGACCCTACCCTTAGTAGGTGCCCCATCACCGCCCACCTCTCCCATCCCTCCACCTTATCTTCTTCACGAGCATATCCTCCACAGCTACCATCCTCTCGTTTCCGCTCCCTGCCATGGACGCACGCTTCTCTTTCTTCCGCAAATCCCTCTGCAACTTTGCTCTGATCTATTCCTCACAACCTTTCCTCTCTTCCTTCCCTCGCTCACCCGCGGTCTGACGGAGTTGTTGCTACTGCAAGGTGGGGAACCGTTGCGGCGGTGACGACGAACTTTTCTGCTGAGAAGGGAGGCGACACCAGGGTTGCAATGCGGTGTTCCAACATACATCGCCGCAGCAGTCGCCGTTCACTACGCCGCTGGTACTACGATGCAGCTGCAATGAAGCATCGCCCGATTTCTCCTGTGTAGCTGCGACGGGTTGTCGACGCTGCGTTGGAGCACCACATGCCGGTGTCGCGGCTGCAATGAAGCATGGCCGGAGCTGCGACGGAGCACTGTCGTGCCGGTGTTGCGGCTGCAATGAAGTATCACCGAGCTGCGACGGGTCGCCGGTGCTGCGTTGGAGCACTGTGTGCCGATGTAGCGGCTGGAATGAAGCATGGTCAGTGCTGCGATGGAGCATTGCCGTGCTACCATTGCTGCCGAATGCCCTACTCTGCCGACGAAGGGGTCCGACTCCTGCTTGCGAGCCGGGCAGCGCTGCCTCGACGGTGACTCATGTTGTTGCTTCGTTGTGGGTTGACCCGATCCAATGGCTATGAGGGAAGGATCCTACGGCCCACGACCCGACCGATTTCCTCAAGAAATCAGCCGGTTGATCCACAACAGGCATCATGTTTGATTTATTATACTCCCTCGATCCATCTATATAGGGTCTAATGTGTTCTTTGAGATGAACTTTGACCACATGTTAGAGCAATAATATATGACATGCAAGTTACACAAAGCATACCGTTAAACTCGTACGTGGAAGGAGATTCCATTGATATAATTTTCACATTATTATACAACTCATATACTCCCTCCGTTCCTAAATATAAGTTTTCCTAAAGATTTCATTATGGACTACATACGAAGTAAAATGAGTGAATCTATACTCTAAAATGCATCTACATACATTCATATGCGGTCCATATAGTGAAATCTCTACAAAGACTTATATTTAGTAATGAAGAGAGTACTATTATTCTTATCAATAGTCAAATGCAATCTTGGAAAATACATTAAGCCCTATATATATGGATGGAGGGATATAAAAATTAGTAAAAGCTCAGTCTTTAGTTAATCACGGTTTTGCACAGAGGCGTCATTTCGGTTTGGCTCCGAGTGTGTCTCAGATAGTCCGACCGGTGGACGGGGCTCAAACCAATATAAGGAGGGGCAAGCCCCCCTCCCCAAAATCGAAAATCAAACGCGAGCAGCCCCCAAATCCAGATCTCAAGATCTCCCGGCGAGTTGAGCAGAAATCAGATCAACCGATGGCCGGCGTCGAGTGTGTCTGCCCTGGCAAACGAAAGGCGGCGACTTTTTCCGGCGAGGAGCCTTCCCCGACGGCCAAGAGGACGGCCGGCTGTTCCCGAGGAGAGGAGGAGATTCCGGCGGCGAAGAAGATGTGGCGGCTGCCGCGGGAGGAGGTCGACCGGATCGTCGACTGGCCGCCGTACGTCCCTCCCGCCCTGTACCGAGACCTGAAGCGTGACAACCCGTCGCTTCTGCCGTCGCCGGAGGAGGAGAAGGACGAGCGCACGGTGCTCCTCTACCGGTACGCGCGCGAGTTGTACGAGCATTTGGAGGAGTTCGCCGGGTTCCAGGCCAGGGTCCGCCGCGAGTACGCCTCCAAAGGATTCGTGGAGGTCGACTACGACTGCGTCGGCGCCGAGGCCGTGGCGCAGAGGCGGGTCAACCAGGCACGCGGTGAGGCTTTCAGAGCCATCGTTGCTCATCTTAAATCAGAGGTCGTCGTCGACGCCGACACGTTCCGGCAACTCAAAAGGAAATTGATGGACGGTTTCTGACTGTCTGAAACCAAACTCATCTGGCAGTCAGGCCAGTGACTCTTATGTAGTAGTACTAGCATTACGAGGGATCTAGCTAGGTGTGTGCTCCGTCCCATGTGATCGATTGTGCTTCTTTGTGCCTTGTCACAACATCATTGATCCAATGGATGCAATTTGTTGATTCAGAAAGAAAGAAAGAATGCAGCTTTTCATCATTGATTAAACAAATATGCCCTGCATAACAGCTCAGTTTTGTAGCTTACTGTAGGAATTACCTCTGATTTATCAACCCTGACGACTTGTTAGGATTTATCTCTGATTATTACCCCTGTAGTTTTTTACAAGCACATAGTACTTGTTACTTTATCATGAATGGATTACTACACCATGAGAGATTGCACATTACTTTTAGAGAAAACGGCTGTCCGTAAGGCCCAGCTATATATCGAAAGGAACGGAATACAAAACAGAGAGGAGCTTCAGTCAGAAGCTCAGCAATGTTTTTCGAGATGAAAGAGTTCTGCTTGCACGTTATTGTCATGGACACGGTCGTTTTCATGTTATGATAGGCATCGGAGTCGTGTCCTCCTGTTTTCACAAGAGCATGGTTGTAACCCTGCAACAATACTCCAGTGAATGCAAACAGAGTTTGTTTTTGTCCCGACTCAACAAAAAGAAGCAGTTGATGAACAAACAGAGTTTGTTTTTGTACCTTGTTAGTGTCCTGTAGTTTAGTAAATTTGTCTGACAGCGTTGATGCATACTTGTTTCAGTTATACTGCAACCAGATGCATTTGTCTCTTTTGAGGACATTGGCACATCGGTGCTTCACACTAACTTACCATTTGTATTTGTATTTTATTTTTATTTGTAATTCATCACATTGCTGATGTCTGTTATTTTCCCTGTACATGGCCATGTGCCCACATACAGGTTCTGTTGCAACGTCTGGAGCTGTGCATGTGCTATCTTCTCGCACGACTCCACTGATTCATCTCCAGGCCTTGCGATGGTGCCATTGCCATGGAACCGAGGCAAGGTTTCTGTTCCAAGCTCTAGTTTGCTGTACTGACAATTTGTCTTCCAAGATTGTTTGCTTTTATAGTTCGAAACTATATGCATTGATGTGGATATTGGGGCTTGTTTATTTTGCTACTGCTTTTTAGGGCCATATGCTTCATTGGTTAGATCTGCCTGGCCATAGTGGTTAGCCATCATCTTCAGGTCCAGTTGGATATATAGATCACCAGTTTTTGGAACTGGGTGCAGTGCCCTGCTTAACAAAGTTGAATATTCACTTATTTTCCTTGGTGAGATATACCTCCAAATCTGGTAGGGCGCTGTTAATCGTATTGTTTGCCTTCTTTTTTCCCTGTCTAATTTTGGTGGTTGTTTCAAGGTTTGTAGGTGATGCTGAAGCTAGTGGCCCTCAATAGTATGCAGAGGCGATCTAGCAGATGAGGGTACTATAAATCCGAAGGGTAAAAACTAGAGAAATTTGCGGTCTTATGCAGTTATGCCTCCCTGAGATATGTGTGAGCCCAGGAGTGGAATTTCGTATGGTGATCCTTGTGTTACTGGTCTGCTGGTAGTTTCTGTTGTGTTAATTGTTGAAACCCTGGTGGCCTTGGAATGGTTGTGCCCTGGAGCTGTAAGCAGCGGTTATTATTTCTAGGCCTTTTGTTAAGCACTAAGCAGTGTGTTTGTCTTCAAACTGGCGAGCTTGCGCTTGGTTTTAACCTTTGTGGCGACACGTTTTCTGTGCATAATGCTGGATGATGGTTATTCTGCTGCTAGGGGTGCCTGTTGTACTAGAATAATATGGATGCAGTAGTTACTGAGCTCTGACTATTACTTCAGATTCTTCTGTTGTTTTGTTGCCTCCAATTATACCAGTTCTTTTTACAAGTTCTGTGTGGCTTCTCCTTTTCATTTTTAGAGTAAAAATTCTGAAGGTTGTGTATACTGGTGGCCAGCCAAACCGAGCCATCCGACGGCAGAGCAGCCTGAATGGGTAGGAAGCGATCAAGCCTCAAGTTTGACGCTTTGGTGTCTCATTAATGTGGGTTATATTTTCAATGGGAGGCAACGTTTCTATCGGTAGTGAGACGCATGTGTTGACTTCGTCAATCTTAATGCACCACAGTCCACAGTTTCGATCCGATCTTTAGTAGGCACTATGTGAACTTGCTTAACAACTATTTTAGTATTGTTATGTACTCCCTTCGTTCTAAAATATTTGTCGTTACGTAGGCCATCTCGGAAAAACAGCGAAAGCAGAGTAGATATCGCAGAGCAAGACGCTGAACAAACACAAGGAAGGTAGATAAGAGGGGCACACACACTTACTGGCTACTGCCGAAATGAAATGAAATTGGCCGAACAAAGCAAAGGTGCAAGGATGATCGCACCACAGCGACACACAAACTGAAGAAAGAGCGCAGAAAAAAGCTAGAGTCAACGAGCTCAAATCCTTTACATGGATTTCAGTATAACAGAAGTCGCTTGCAATGAATACTTCCCTTGAGGCAAACAAAAATAACAAATTTGACTTGTCAAAGAAACTTTCAAAAAGTGCATTGTGTAAACCGGATTTTACTTTTTTTTTTGCCAGGAGGCTCCTCAAATGTCCAAACACCTAGAAATTGTGCACTTTCATGTAAAAATTTCAGATGTTTTTCAATTTATTTACTGTGAGCAGATGAGCCTAGTATGACCCGAGTTGCTTCTACCTGGCAATGGGGACATCTTTTCGCATCGCTCCCTTGTTGAACGCATTGCTCGGATATGCTCAAACTGATTTTTTTCAGGTGAAAATCTAAATTCTGGCCTTGACGTTTTGATCCGGTGCTGGCGACGCATGAGCGTCGTTTCCTTTCTAAAGGCTTTGTTGTTGAAGAGTTTTGTCAGTTACGTGGTGTCATGAGATGGTTGGCAGGAACGGAGCCGGATTTAGATATGGGGGCGAAAGACAACAAGCACAAAAAAAATGATATACCATATGGCTATCTTAAGCCTTAGCTTTGCATCTCCAACCGTTACTCATTTGCTTTAACATCATAGTGTGGCCATTTGTTGGACTAGAATCAGTGCTAATTTTTGCACTAGCTTCTCGTTGATTGCGGTAGGAATTTACAATCATAGAGACAGATTTTGATTGTAAAACCAGTTTCGCCGTAGAATGGATAGATTATTTTCATATTCATGACTATAAATACACAATCAATTTATTTATTCAAAAGTATAGTATCATTAGTGCATCGGGTCTATTGATGACTCACGGAGCGCAGCGTCACATCGCCGGCAGCGATCGATTTTGGTTGCAACCTTGTCGATTCAGTGCCAGACTGCCAGTTTTCTCTTACCAAAAAAGGGTTCCCCACTTTGTATACAAAACAACCAACCGAACCATATATGGATAGATGCTGGGGCGGAATGGATAGATGCTAGGGCGGAAGCAGCACAGTCATGCAAAAAAAAAAAAACGATAGAGAAAAGCAAAAGAAACAAATGCCGACAATGGCGGATCAACAAAACGAAGAAGCCTCGCGATCGCAGCGCCCACAGGATCTTCCACTAGACTCCAAGACTCCGAAGCGCCGGCACCTATCAACACCTCCAAGAAGGATCGCGACGATGACGACGCTGCTGCAGGGGTTTCCCCCGGTACACGACGAGGCGAGAGGAAGGGTAGCCCCGACGCCCTCCCGGAAGGTCAGGTGGCACCTACAGGCGCCACCGCGCCGGTGTTGGCCATGCCGACAGGGGTTTCCCCCGATCCCAACCCGCACCTGGGACGCCCCGGAGCCTGCCACCAAACCAACCACCATCATGCGCCAATGCGGTCATGGGGTCCCCACACCGTCTCATCATGGCACCGCGAAGTGAGGACAGCACGGCGAAGAATCAGAGCCGGGACTAGGGCATCAACACCGTCGGCACGCGGGAGGGCCCCACCTCCACCTGCCAGTTTTCTCTTACCGGAACTGCCTTAGGCTTGTAGCAAATCACTGCGTCCGGTCTGCCGTCAAAGCGGCAACGTATCCGTCGATCGGTGCCTGCCTGTCCTGGGCTCGTGGCATCCCCTACCCTTCGCCCCTTCTCGATTGAGGCACGACGGGGAGATCCGATCAGCAGCAAGCACTTGCAGGCTTCAGTTACGATCACAGAAGCGGCTTGGAAACGAAGAGGTTAGCGTCGTGAGTGCGTGCGTAGTCCAACTCCGGTCGTGGGTACGTGCAGCAAGCCTGCAAAGCCTCTCTTGTCCTCCATGATGGGCTGTCATTTTCCATTACCTTATTTTGTGCTTTTAGCAAAGATATTGGGCTGTACACGGGCTGAGACGCAGATGCTTCATGTCAACCGTGAAGTCTGAAGCGATTGGGTAGCCACCAATGGTTAGGATTTGTATCCACATTCTAAAAACTAGTCATCAACCCGTGTAGCAGCACGGGCTAGTTAATTATGGATACATGCAACAATAGAAGTAATAGTGTCATTTGGATATTTTTGCATATTTTAAATTATAGGAATTAGAAATCCATCTATAGTATTAGTATTGCAAACATGCAAAATTTTGCTTTCTTAGCATGAAAACATATTCATAAGAAAATATTACCAAAATACACATTGATTTATTGGGTGCCACACTTCAGATGTTGCATACCTCGTGGAAACAGGTAAGTAAATATCGGATCAAGATACAACTGCTTGTGGCACGAAATTAGGGGTGAAATAGCTTTAGAGATGTACTAATTAACCGATTGGAACTCTTTGACTCGAAAACGTATAAAAACACCTTCTTATCATTCTTCGGCAAATATACTTTTTAAAATTAGACTATTTGTCCAGCTTCTATATCCACTTTATAGCTTAGAACACCACAGTTTGTTTTCATTCAATACATCAAAACATTTGTATCTCCATTTGAAACACGATAGTGTTGTTATCCATGTGTTGGAAAACATTGTGCTTCCTTACACAGATTTCTTCTCGATTGGTATACGCCAATGAAAATATCCATGTGCTGTTTGAATTTAAATCTCATCCGCATATTTTCTTTTTTTTAGATCCGACTGCTTAAATAATAAACATGATGTAGCTTAAGATATTACATACATCCAACAGTTATAGATTGTCGAGTTACAGATCTGATTGTTAATTAGTTGCTTTTCCTAGAATTCACGTGAAATCGGAGGAGATGACACTGAGATTTTTCTTTCTACCAGGGAAAGAGAGTTGAAGGGGAGGACACAAAGAATTTCTTGTTTCTAGGAAACCGAGAGAGATCAAGTGGAGGATCTCTCGCGTACGTGAAATATAGGAAGAGATGACGCTTATTTTTTATTTTTTTAGAGAAAGGGAGAGAGACCAAGAGGAGGAGGATTCATATACATACATGGGATAGGAGAGCAGGTGCCTTGTTTCATCTAATACTAGATCATTGAAGGCGCGCGTTGCTGCGCTCATCTACTTTGGCACTATAATGTTAGTGATAGATGAAATTATATTAGAGGTATTTTACTCTTGACAAAATTAGTACATGAATTATGATATAACATGTAGCTTGATTAGTACTTTTTGTAGGAATATGTCAGTGGAGTCCAACCATGGCAGTAACTCAGCAATTTTGCGTCTGATAAAAAATTTGAACATTATTAGGCCCCATGCCATATACTCCCTCCGTTCCTAAATATTTGTCTTTCTAGAGATTTCAACAAGTGACCACATACGGAGCAAAATGAGTGAATCTATATTCTAAAATATGTCTATATACATCCGTATGTGGTAGTTCATTTGAAATCTCTAAAAAGACAAATATTTAGGAACGGAGGGAGTATGTTGAAAGATATTACAATTATTATCATCATCTATCATTAAGGTGGCATAACTGATTCTCAAAAAAAGTAGGTGGTATTTTCCCCATAAATCACATCTTGCCAAAAAAAAGTGCTCTATTAGTACGTCGACGCCCGAGCACCCATACATTGCCATGCACGTCTATTTTTCTGGTAGCATACAAGGAATTTATTTAAATATATACAATGAAACATATAGAAAATGTCTCCTGTAAGATAAATCATGAAAGCCTGATCACAGGTGTGTTCTTATATGCTAGAAGTTCTAGCGAAAACACAGAGAACTCTGAAGGCGACACACAATCAGCCTCGAACGACCTCTAAGCACTAAAATCATAAGCACATAGGTCACCTTGCGCAATCTTGGTTTCTCTTGTTGATTGTACTTGGTTGGTTGTTTCACCTTCCGATCATAAGGCACACATTTTTCCTTATATTACTGCAGTTTATCAATTGGTGGTTTGTGTAAGCTGATAAATTCATCAAAATATAGTAGTTTCGGTTCTCCTACATCAGACAAATATATTCAATGACAAAACAATACATATACTGATATACCAATTGAAAAACCATTGCTTCCAAAGGTTTAAGAAGAGTATTTCTTCAGATATCAAGCTTGGATTCATCAACAAAAACAGAACTTGAATTATAATCCTCCCTGATTGTTGAGGCTAAAGTTCAATATTATGATAGGTTCTTTGTGCAAATAAATATTACATGCATACAAGGTAAGCTTTGCATTATCCAAATGGTCCAAATATGCCAAACAAACTGCTCAATGCAGTACACTTATAAATATTTTAGTTGACCATTTAATTTGACCAAACAATCACAAGTATGCCATAGAGTTAATATATATTTGAGGGAATAGTTACACAGAAGCATGCTTACTAAGAAATGCCTTATCATGTCATGCATTGACATATATCAGCAGCTCTGAAAAACTTACAGCAGCATAAAATAGAATGCAATAGACAAAAACTTACTGTTGAAGTATGAGGAGACCAGTTCATATCTAAAGTTGTCACCTGCATGTAGCCATATATTAGCATCACAATGTTGGTGTGGGTAATCTTCTACAAAAAATGTGGATAACCTAAAAGGTATTCCTATTGTTTTCGGATTGGGCAATGTCAAGAATATACCATGATACAACATTAGCACAAACTTTTGAAAATTGCTAAATCAAGTCAAAGAAAAGCAACTTATGTAGCAAGTGTTACACTGACATCCATGGCTAGCATCTACCTGCTGATCAACTCCCGTGAAAGGTTGCCTCAGAGTACTTCAGCTCCCGCGCTGCAATCACATCATATTTCTCATGACGACCAAGTTATAAACTCATACTTCTAATACATAAAAATTGGATTGGCATGCACAAACTCCTTTTAAATTAAGCCTAATGAAATTATTAATTGAAACCTCTATATTAGTGTACAAGATGAGTAGTAAGACATATAGCAATAGCATAACTTCGCATGGAACTCATATGTATTTAATATTATCATGACAGATGAAAGTATTCGAACTACATGTATTTAAAATATACAACTACTAATAAGAATATTCAAAACTATAAATCTTGACACTTCCACTCTCAACATTATGTGTCCATATCGATTCCTTCAATGCAATGCATAGGGATGGTTGGCATGGTCATATATTCTACATGGGATATTGAATTTTAGATTCTTTTTGTATGAGTAAACAGTACAGAAAGTAGCTCCCTTTCATAAAAGAAAAATGAATAAAATCTTAACACTTGATAGGCACAAAATCAGCAAAGTCAACATATGTTGTACAATAATAAAAGAACCTTGGAGTATATTGCTAAAGTACAGAAAGTAGCTCCCTTTCATAGAAGAAAAATGAATAATTTCTTAACACTTGATAGCACAAATCATCAAAGTCGACATATGCTATACATTAATAAAAATAATATCTTCACATGTTTTTTCCTTCAGAAAATTAACATATGTTGTACGTGCATTAATAAAATAATATCTTCACATGTTATTTTCTTCAGCCATGTGATCACTGAAGGAACAAAGTTTCTCCGTGAGCATTATTCATGTGAACCCAAGAGTAAGCATAATTAACAATCTCACAGCCATCCATGAGAAATTTGTGGCACATAAAAAAATTGGGGGTGGGGTGTAACGCCCTCGATGCGGCTATATCTCCTACGTGTCGAAGCACGACTTAGAGGCATAACCGCATTGAAAGCAATGTCGCAAGTAAGGTAATCTTCACAACAACCCATGTAAATAGATAATAGGGGAAAAAGGTACATAGTTGGCTTACACTCGCCACGTCACACAAAGTACATGAATAACATTACAATCATCCAATACACTCATGGTCCTACTACGGTACCAAAATAAAAGATCAACCCCAACATGCGATACGGTCCCGATCGCCCCAACTGGGCACCACTACTGATCATCAGGGAAAGACACATAGTAACGGCGTGAGTCTTCGTCGAACCCCCACTTGAGCTCAAGTGCATCATCTGGAACGGAGTCATCGGGCCCTGCATCTGATTTGGAAGTAATCTGTGAGTCACGAGGACTCAACAATCTCGCACCCTCGCGATCAAGACTATTTAAGCTTATAGGTAAGGCAAGGTAATATGTGGAGCTGCAGCAAGCGACTAGCATATATGGTGGCTAACCTGTTCGCAAAAGAGAGCGAGAAGAGAAGGCAAAGCACAAACGAAGAACTATAGAACAACCTACGGCAAACATTACTCCAACACCGTGTTCACTTCCCGGACTCCGCCGAGAAGAGACCATCACGGTAACACACGCAGTTGATTCATTTTAATTAAGTTAAGGTTCATGTTATCTACAATCGGACATTAACAAATTTCCATCTGCCCATAACCGCGGGCACGGCTTTCGAAAGTTCAAATCCCTGCAGGGGAGTCCCAACTTAGCCCATCACAAGCTCTCACGGTCAACGAAGGATAAACCTTCTCTCGAGACGTTCTGATCAGACTCAGTATCCTGGTTATACAAGACAACTTCGACAAAGATAAAACAAGTCTAGCAACACCGCCCGAATGTGCCGACAAATCCCGATAGGAGCTGCACATATCTCGTTCTCACGGCACTCTCAGATTGTCCAAACTTCCGGTAGGCCAGCCCAGAGTTGCCCCTGGTGGCCACCGGCGGTTGACGGGGTGGACCAACACTCAGAGGAGCACTGGCCCGGGGGGGTTTAAATAAGATGACCCTCGGGCTCCGGAAACCCAAGGGAAAAAGAGGCTAGGTGGCAAATGGTAAAACCAAGGTTGGGCATTGCTGGAAGAGTTTTATTCAAGGCGAACTGTCAAGGGGTTCCCATTATCACCCAACCACGTAAGGAACGCAAAAGCCGGGAACATAACACCGATATGACGGAAACTAGGGCGACAAGAGTGGAACAAAACACTAGGCAAAAGGCCGAGCCTTCCACCCTTTACCAAGTTTATAGATGCATTAAGATAACAAGATAATATAATGATATCCCAACAAATAAACAATGTTCCAACAAGGAACGAATCTCCAATCTTCACCTGCAACTAGCAACGCTATAAGAGGGGCTGAGCAAAGCGGTAACATAGGCAATTAACGGTTTGCTAGGACATGGTGGGTTAGAGGTTTGACATGGCAATTTAGGAGGCATGATAAGCAAATAGTAGGTATCGTAGCATAGGCATAGCAAAAGAGCGAGCATCTAGCAAGCAAAGATAGAAGTGATTTCGAGGGTATGATCATCTTGCCTGCAAAGTTGTCAGAGTTTACTTGGTCCTCGTAAGCAAACTCAACGGGCTCCTCGTTAGCGAACTCGTCTCCCGGCTCTACCCAAACAAGACAAACAAGCAAAAGAAACACAATCAAGCACGTGCAATGCTCGAACAACATGATGCAAACATGGTATGCTATGCAGGATGCGATATGTGATGCATATGCAAGATTTGACAAAGGATGATTTAACCTGGCCTCAAAATGGAAATCCAAGAGTGCCACTGGAAAGGTGAGGTGATTTCGGTTGAAATCGATATAAAGATCACCGGAATCGGATGCACGGTTTGGAAATGGCAAGCAAAACAAATATGGCACCGGTGTGCGATAAACAGCAAGTAGCCATTTAAATGCATCAAGATAATTATGCTACAACACTCAAACATGGCAACAAAATACATGGCAGGGATCCACTCATAATGCTTGACAAAAGATGAACACTGATCTACGGCCAATTCATCCATTAACAGGTTTAAACAAGCATGCGAAAATGCAAACGATAACAGGTTTCAGACTTAGTGAAATTAACACAAGTCTGAAATTTCAGATCAGGTAGCACACTTTGGAGCATGAAAACTATATGCTACAGGAATTTAACATGGCAAAGCAAGGCATGACAGGAAGCTACTCAAAGCACTTAACAAAAGTCCCTTAGTGACCTTAAGCCAAAAGGGATCAGAAAATACAATTGCAAGCATGTGAACATGGCAAAAACATAATCAGGTTACAGACTTAGAGAAAAACTGGAACAAGCAAATCTGTTAACGAGTAGGCATGTTCATGAGCTCGTTGCACTCACTACAAAGCATGGCATGACAAACTAAGCATACACCCATCAAGAATACATATCATATAAGCTATACATGGCAAGAACAACAACATAGCATGCACGGATCAACAACAACATCCTCGGCAAAATCGCTAACAAGTAAACAATCTGCCAGGATTCACAAAATAGAAAAAGTAGAGCTCGATTGACTCAAGCTAGGGTGCTCCATAATTGCAAACAAAGGCATGGATGGATAGAGCACCACAATATTAACAAATCATCCTTACTGATCATCCTCAGAAAAGGCACGGATCACTAGGAAACAACATGAACACATGGCATATTGGCAAAAACAGATCAATGACTTAGTGAAATTCTAAGTCCCTGAAATCAGCATTAACGAATGCACTACTTTGCAAGCTTGTGCTAGTCACCACACATGTCACAAAAATACATGGTAAGCACCTCTGTAAAGATGGCAAAGCATATAACAAAACACATGTAGAGCTCAGGAGCATATCATGCACACATTAATCATGGCAAAAATGACAAATAGCTATTTGGTGCAGCAGATCTGACAATTATCTCAAATAGCTCTCTTCCAATAGCATTTCGGGCATCAAGATGAGCTCAAATGAAAATGATGCAATGAGATGAAATGGTGTGCTCTTTGAGGCGAACATTTTGATATGCTACACGCTCAAATCGGAGTTACGGGTGCAAAGTTACGATGCGATGAACAATGCAAAAAATATGCAGACTTGGGGAAAAATCGAGGACAACCCCTAGGGTTACTGTAGCAGCGGATCTGGATCTGGCGCGCACGCAAAACAAAGTTCGCCGGATAAGTCCCTGTTCACCGGAGTGAGACGGGGGCGGCCGGATCCGTCGAGGGAAGGAGCTTGCCGGCCGGATCCGGAGCGGGGCGGCGCGCTGCGGCGAGGGCCGGGGACGGCTAGGTGAGGCGGCGTGGATGCCACCGGACGGCGACGGCAGCCGGGCGACGGCCGCGGCGATGCGGCGCCGGCGTCGGGGAAGACCCGGGTCGAGCGGGGTGGCGAAGAGGCGGCCGGGCGGGGAGGAGGCCGACCTGGGCCACGGCGAGCAGACCGGGCCGCGGGGCTCCCCGCAGGCCTCGCGGGCCTCGGGCGGCGGCGGCGATGTGGGGCTCCCGCGCGCCATGTGGCGTCTCGCGGTTGGTCCGGGCGAAGCGGGCGGACTTGTCCGGCGCGTCCGGACGTTGTCCGGCGCGCGGAGAGGAAGGGGAGCTAGGGTTTGGGGTGGAAGATCCGAAAATTTCGGGAAGGAGCTAATTTATAGGTAGGAGGGGCTAGGAGTGTCCAAATGAGGTGTGGTTTTCGGTCACGCGATCGTGATCGAACGCTCTAGATGATGGAGAGGGTTTTGGTGGGTGTTGGGCCAAATTGGAAGGGTGTTGGGCTGCAACACACACGAGGCCTTCTCGGTCCCTCGGTTAACCGTTGGAGTATCAAACGAAGTCCAAATGGCACGAAACTTGACAGGCGGTCTACCGGTAGTAAACCAAGGCCGCATGGCAAGTCTCGGTCCAATCTGGAAATGTTTAACCCCCACACACGAAAAGAGGTAGAAAGGACCACCGGAGGAGATAGGAGCGCCGGAATGCAAAACGGACAACGGGGAAAATGCTCGGATGCATGAGACGAACACGTATGCAAATGCAATGCACATGATGACATGATATGAAATGCATGACAACGACAACAACACACGGAGACAAAAACCCAAACCGAGGAAATAAAATAACTTAGCGCCGGAAACGGCAAGAGTTGGAGAACATATTAGGTAAATTACATCCGGGGTGTTACAACACTCCACCACTACGAAAGGATCTCGTCCCGAGATCTAGGACTGGAAAAACGCCGGGTACTCAGAACAGAGGTGATCCTCGCGTTCCCAGCTGGCTTCACGGTCGGAATGGGGTGACCACTTGACTTTGAGGAATTTGATTGACTTATTGCGAGTCTTGCGTTCAGTCTCTTCAAGAATAGCAACTGGGTGCTCACGATAAGCGAGGTCTTCTTGGAGATCAATGTCTTCGAAGTTGACGGTGCGGTCAGGAGTCTTGAAGCACTTGCGGAACTGAGAGACATGGAACACGTCGTGCACATTTGCAAAGTTTGAAGGAAGCTCCAGTTGATAGGCGAGATCGCCTCTCTTGCTGACGATCTTGAAAGGACCCACGTATCTAGGGGAAAGCTTCCCTTTGATACCGAAACGATGAGTACCTTTCATTGGAGAGACGCGGAGGTACACATGATCTCCGATCTCGAAAG
The DNA here is from genome assembly GCF_003073215.2 of Triticum urartu. Taxonomy (NCBI): domain Eukaryota; kingdom Viridiplantae; phylum Streptophyta; class Magnoliopsida; order Poales; family Poaceae; genus Triticum; species Triticum urartu. Next base: position 9,857,444 of record NC_053024.1, read on the forward strand.
CCAAATCACGGTGCTTACTATCATAGTAGCACTTCTGGCGTGATTGCGCTGCTTTGAGGTTATCACGAATGACTTTGCACATCTCCTCTGCCTCTGTGATCAAGTCATTTCCAAGAAGTTGACGTTCACCGGTTTCTGACCAGTTAAGAGGAGTACAACACTTCCTGCCATGCCGAATTTCGAATGGGGCCTTGCCCGAACTGGCTTGAAAACTGTTGTTGTAGGAGAATTCGGCGTATGGAAGACAATCTTCCCACTTCATACCGAAGGAGATCAAACAAGCCCTAAGCATATCTTCAAGAATCTGATTGACACGCTCGACTTGACCGCTAGTTTGAGGATGGAAAGCTGCGCTGAAGCGGATGTTGGTGCCCATGGCCTTCTGAAAAGAATCCCAAAACTTGGAGGTAAAGAAGCTTCCTGAAGAGATCACCTGTGGAATGCCGTGTAGCGAGACAATCCGAGAGGTATAAAGCTCCACCAATTGAGCTGCAGTGATAGACTCTTTGATAGGCAGAAAGTGAGCCACTTTAGTGAGTTTGTCGATGACAACGAATATAGCATCATTGCCACACTTGGACTTTGGAAACCCAGTCACGAAGTCCATCTCAATGTGGTCAAACTTCCATTCCGGAATGGCAAGAGGTTGGAGGAGACCAGCTGGCCTTTGGTGTTCTGCCTTCACTCTTCTGCAGACATCACACTCATTCACGAATTTAGCAATCTCGCGCTTCATTCGAGTCCACCAATAAGCCTTCTTGAGGTCCTGATACATCTTCGTACTCCCAGGGTGGATGGAGAGGAGTGAATTGTGAGCCTCATTCATGATAACTTTACGAAGGTCACCTTTAGGCACAACAATACGATCCTCGAAGAAGAGAGTATCCTTGTCATCAAGGCGATAGCACTTGTACTTGGGTTGACTCTTGGCAATCCCAATCTTCACCTTCTTCACCATAGCATCAAGAAGTTGGGCCTCGCGAATCTGCTCTTCCAAAGTAGGAAAGACTTGAAGGTTGGCGAGGAAACCTTGAGGAACAACTTGCAGATTGAGTTTGCGGAAAGCTTCATAAAGCTCGGGTTGGTAAGGCTTGAGAATCAGACTGTTGCAGTAAGCCTTCCTGCTCAAAGCGTCAGCGATCAGATTGGCCTTGCCCGGAGTATACTCGATATTCGGATTATACTCTTGAATCATTTCGACCCAACGAGTCTGTCTGAGGTTGAGATTAGGCTTAGTGAAGATGTACTTGAGACTCTTGTGGTCAGTGAAGATGTCCACTTTTCTTCCCAATAAGAGATGTCTCCAAGTCAAAAGAGCATGCACAACTTCCGCCAACTCGAGGTCATGAGTGGGGTAGTTCTTCTCGTTGGGCTTCAACTGGCGAGAGGTATAAGCCACAACTTTCTTCTCTTGCATCAACACTGCACCAAGACCTTGAAGAGAGGCATCGCAGAAGACCTCAAACGGTTTGGATTCATCAAGAGGAGTCAGAACTGGAGCAGTGACCAATTTCTCTTTCAAAGTGTTGAAAGCGATGTCACATTCCGGAGACCAAACGTACTTGACGTGTTTCTGGAGAAGGTTTGAAAGGGGCTTCGCGATCTTTGAAAAGTTCTCAACGAACCTTCGACAGTAGCTTGCGAGACCGAGGAAGCTGCGGAGTTGCTTCACGTTCTGAGGTGGTTCCCAATTCACAATTGCAGACACCTTCTCAAGATTCACCGCAATGCCCTTGGCAGAGATGATATGCCCAAGATATAGAACCTCATCGAGCCAAAACTCGCACTTTGAGAACTTGGCGTAGAACCGATGTTCCCTGAGCTTATCGAGCACCAAAGGCAAGTGCTTGGCATGATCTTCCTTGTTCTTCGAAAAGACCAGAATGTCATCGAGGTAGACCAAAACGAAGTCATTTGTGTAGGCGTTGAAGATGAAGTTCATCATGCGAGAGAAAGTCGGAGGAGCGTTGACGAGGCCAAAAGACATGACAGTGTATTCATATGAACCATAGCTTGTTCTGAAAGCCATCTTGGGAATATCTTGCTCACGGATTCGAATCTGGTGATAACCCATACGGAGATCAAGCTTGGAGAATACTTGGGCACCTTTGAGTTGTTCGAACATCTCATTGATGTTGGGAAGTGGGTACTTGTTCTTGATAGTCTTCTTGTTCAATGGACGATAGTCAACACAAAGTCGGTCCATTCCATCCTTCTTCTTCACAAAAAGAACTCCACAACCCCACGGAGAAGAACTAGGTCGGATGAGACCCATTCGTTCTTGAATATCGAGTTGCTTCTTAAGCTCCTTCAACTCTTCAGGTCCGAGCTTGTAAGGATGTTTGCAAACCGGTTCAGTGCCAGGCTCAAGATCGATGACGAATTCAACTGGCCGGTGCGAAGGCATTCCTGGAAGCTCTTCTGGAAAGACGTCTTGATATTCACAGACGACTGGAATTTGGGAGATGGCATCCAGTTCACCCTTCTCATTGAGAGAAAACAGACGGATTGTGTTATCCCGAGCGGCAACGACAATAACATCCTCAGATGAATGAGTCAATTGAATCTGCCTGGCTGCACAATGAAGCCGAGCCTTGTGCTTAGAAAGCCAGTCCATTCCAAGAATAAGATCAATATCCGAGTTACCAAGGACCATTGGAGAAGCCAGAAACTTAAAATCACCCATCATGATAGAAATATCCGGAATCTCGTAGTTAGCGAGCAAACATTTACCCGGTGAGACAACTGCTAACGGTTTATGCAAAACTTGAGAAGACAACTCATGCTTAGATGCAAAAGGTCTCGAGATGAAACAATGTGATGCACCAGTGTCAAAAAGTACTTTTGCAAGAACATCGTTAACAGGAAGGTTACCCATGATGACATCTGACGAGTCCTCTGCCTGAGCTGCATTCATCAAGTTGACCTTGGCGTGCTTGGGGTTATGCTTGACCACAGCTGTACTTGCAGATCTCACAGGAGGAGGAGGAGGGAGACGCCTCTGATTGAAGCATTTGTTGGCATAGTGACCCTTCTGTTGGCACTTGTTGCACGTAACCTCTAAAAGCGGATGGTGGTACGGAGCACTCGATCTTGGAGCTTGAGACAAAGTCTTGTTCTGAAAGCCAGGGTTGGGTGGGTGGGAAGATCCACTGCCACCTTTGCTCTTCTGTTGATACGGTTGACGGAACGGAGGAGGAGGAAGCCAATACTTCTGCTGCTTAGCCACTTGAGTTGAGGAAGAAGGAGTAGCATCTCTGACTCGCTTCTTGGAAGCATCGCACTTCAGTTGAGCAGCCTCTTGCTTCAAAGCCATGTTGTAAAACTCATCGTACCTCATGGGCTCAAAGAGAACAAGAGCTAGCTGGATTTCTTCTCTGAGACCACCCCTGAACTGGTATATCATGCTCTTCTCGTCAGGGACGTCCTACTTAGCAAAGCGGGCGAGCTTCTGAAACATCTTGTTGTACTCATAGACAGACATAGAGCCTTGCTTCAGGTTGCGGAATTCCTCATGCTTGCTTTCAACCATGCTCTAAGGAATATGATGAGCTTTGAAGTCTTGACAGAATTCATCCCAGGTAATCACACGGCCTCCTCTGGAATCTTTGTACTGCTGAAACCATTCTGCGGCTTGGTCTTTGAGTTGGAAGGAAGCGAACTTGACAAAGTCCTCAGGCCTGACATTACTGCACTCGAAATGCTTGCACAAGTCCACGAGCCAATCATCAGCGTCAGTTGCCTCAACGCAATTGCTAAAGGTCTTTGGCTGGTTAGCAAGGAACTGGTTGAGTGTAGCAAAGTGATTCTGATTGTTGCCTTGGTTGCCTTGGTTCGCTTGGTTGCGCTCTTGAAGAATTTGCATGATCAGCTGCGTGTTTGCATTGGTAGCGGCCATCACAGCTTGCCATGCCTCCGGAGGTGGAGGTGGTGGTGGCAGATCAGGATTCGGAGTCGTGCGCGTTGGAGGAGCCATCCTGAACAGGTTGACATCCATTAGCACATTGACAGATAAATATTGAAGCTGAACCAAACGGGTAGAAATTGCAACATATAGCCTTCGCATCCGAACGAAATGAATGAATGCATTCCAATTGAAATGGTCACATATCCATAAATTGATAAGCCACTTAGAATTTAGGTAGAAGAAATAAAATCAACAAGGTACAGAGCAAGAACGAATACTCGATAAGGATCACCCAGTCTCAAACCAAATATCCGTGGAAGAAGAACTAGAGCTACAAGAATTCCCACCTATGAAACTCCCGAACCTTTCCGGTTATGCAATCAGGTGTTGGGGATACAGGGGAAGCATAATATCTCACCCAAATCTAGCAAATCCTACATCCAGCTGTATCCATCCTTCAACACATAACCGAGAAAAACTTTGGAAATCGTCTACCTCAACCTTCAAAAAGCATCCGTTATACAAGTTATGGCAATACTCCCGAACTCCCGCCCCAGTATTGGGTGGCGTCGAGGTTATCTCACCAACAACTGCATAAAAGAGATTTTCGATGTCGGCGAACTAAACTCAGGTATTCCAGAACTGCAACGATAAAATTGTGATGACAAAACCTCGGAGCTCAACTCCTCGGGACACTGCCACAACCCCTAAATGACAGGAGGCACCAAGAACAATGTTCTCGTCACAAATCGATCGGAACGATTCCAAGATACCCGCGTGATCCTAAATTTTTTTTAGTGAAATTTGAGAAGAGAAGAGACAAAACTCTACGTCAGGATGCCTTACCAGAGCGATGAAGGGACTGGGGAGTAAAAACAATTCCTAAACTCTCCGATATATAATTCCTAAATGACTCAAAACATTTTTCTAGACTCAACTCGTCAGCTAATTCGATCAAGCAGTGGGGGCTCCTAAAGTCGGGGAAGGCTCTGATTACCAACTTGTAACGCCCTCGATGCGGCTATATCTCCTACGTGTCGAAGCACGACTTAGAGGCATAACCGCATTGAAAGCAATGTCGCAAGTAAGGTAATCTTCACAACAACCCATGTAAATAGATAATAGGGGAAAAAGGTACATAGTTGGCTTACACTCGCCACGTCACACAAAGTACATGAATAACATTACAATCATCCAATACACTCATGGTCCGACTACGGTACCAAAATAAAAGATCAACCCCAACATGCGACACGGTCCCGATCGCCCCAACTGGGCACCACTACTGATCATCAGGGAAAGACACATAGTAACGGCATGAGTCTTCGTCAAACTCCCACTTGAGCTCAAGCGCATCATCTGGAACGGAGTCATTGGGCCCTGCATCTGGTTTGGAAGTAATCTGTGAGTCACGGGGACTCAGCAATCTCGCACCCTCGCGATCAAGACTATTTAAGCTTATAGGTAAGGCAAGGTAATATGTGGAGCTGCAGCAAGCGACTAGCATATATGGTGGCCAACCTGTTCGCAAAAGAGAGCGAGAAGTGAAGGCAAAGCACGAACGAAGAACTATAGAACAACCTACGGCAAACATTACTCCAACACCGTGTTCACTTCCCGGACTCCGCCAAGAAGAGACCATCACGGTAACACACGCAGTTGATTCATTTTAATTAAGTTAAGGTTCATGTTATCTACAATCGGACATTAACAAATTCCCATCTGCCCATAACCGCGGGCACGACTTTCGAAAGTTCAAATCCCTGCAGGGGAGTCCCAACTTAGCCCATCACAAGCTCTCACGGTCAACGAAGGATAAACCTTCTCCCAAGACATTCCGATCAGACTCGGTATCCCGGTTATACAAGATAACTTCGACAAAGATAAAACAAGTCCAGCAACACCGCCCGAATGTGCTGACAAATCCCGATAGGAGCTGCACATATCTCGTTCTCAGGGCACACTCAGATTGTCCAAACTTCTGGTAGGCCAGCCCAGAGTTGCCCCTAGTGGCCATCGGCGGCTGACGGGGTGGACCAACACTCAGAGGAGCACTGGCCCGGGGGGGGGGGGGTAAATAAGATGACCCTCGGGCTCCGGAAACCCAAGGGAAAAAGAGGCTAGGTGGCAAATGGTAAAACCAAGGTTGGGCGTTGCTGGAAGAGTTTTATTCAAGGCGAACTGTCAAGGGGTTCCCATTATCACCCAACCGCGTAAGGAACGCAAAATCCGGGAACATAACACCGATATGACGGAAACTAGGGCGGCAAGAGTGGAACAAAATACTAGGCAAAAGGCCGAGCCTCCCACCCTTTACCAAGTATATAGATGCATTAAGATAACAAGATAATATAGTGATATCCCAACAAATAAACAATGTTCCAAAAAGGAACGAATCTCCAATCTTCACCTGCAACTAGCAACGCTATAAGAGGGGCTGACCAAAGCGGTAACATAGTCAATCAACGGTTTGCTAGGACATGGTGGGTTAGAGGTTTGACATGGCAATTTAGGAGGCATGATAAGCAAATGGTAGGTATCGTAGCATAGGCATAGCAAAAGAGCGAGCATCTAGCAAGCAAAGATAGAAGTGATTTCGAGGGTATGATCATCTTGCCTGCAAAGTTGTCAGAGTTGACTTGGTCCTCGTAAGAAAACTCAACGGGCTCCTCGTTAGCGAACTCGTCTCCCGGATCTACCCAAACAAGACAAACAAGCAAAAGGAACACAATCAACCGCGTGCAATGCTCGAACAACATGATGCAAACATGGTATGCTATGCGGGATGCGATATGTGATGCATATGCAAGACTTGACAAAGGATGATTTAACCTGGCCTCAACTTGGAAATCCAAGAGTGCCACTGGAAAGGTGATGTTATTTCGGTTGAAATAGATATAAAGATCACTGGAATCGGATGCATGGTTTGGAAATGGCAAGCAAAACAAATATGGCACCGGTCTGCGATAAACAGCAAGTAGCCATCTAAATGCATCAAGATAATTATGCTACAGCAGTCAAAAATTTCAACAAAATATATGGCAGGGATCCACTCATAATGCTTGACAAAAGATGAACACTGAGTTATGGCCAATTCATCCATTAACAGGTTCAAACAAGCATGGCAAAAATGCAAACGATAACAGATTTCATACTTAGTGAAATTAACACAAGTCTGGAATTTCAGATCAGGTAGCACACTTTGGAGCATGAAAACTATATGCTATAGGAACTTAACATGGCAAAGCAAGGCATGACATGAAGCTACTCAAAGCACTTAACAAAAGTCCCTTAGTGACCTTGAGCTAAAAGGGATCAGAAAATACAATTGCAAGCATGTGAACATGGCAAAAACATAATCAGGTTACAGACTTGGAGAAGAACTAGAACTTGCAAATCTGTTAACGAGTAGGCATGTTCACGAGCTAGATGCACTCACTACAGAGCATGGCATGAAAAACTAAGCGTACACCCACCAAGAATACATATCATAGAAGCTATACATGGCGAGAACGACAACATAGCATGCACGGATCAACAACAACATCCTCGGCAAAATCGCTAACAAGTAAACAATCTGCCAGGATTCACGAAATAGCAAAAGTAGAGCTCGATTGACTCAAGCTAGGGTGCTCCATAATTGCAAACAAAGACATGGATGGATAGATCACCACAATATTAACAAATTATCCTTACTGACCATCCTCAGAAGAGGCACGGATCACTAGGAAACAATATGAACACATGACATATTGGCAAAAACAGATCAATGACTTAGTGAAATTCTAAGTGCCTGAACTCAGCATTAACGAGTGCACTACTTTGCAAGCTTGTGCTAGTCACCACACATGTCACAAAAATACATGGTAAGCACCTCTGTAAAGATGGCAAAGCATATAACAAAACACATGTAGAGCTCAGGAGCATATCATGCACACATTAATCATGGCAAAAATGACAAATAGCTATTTGGTGCAGCAGATCTGACAATTATCTCAAATAGCTCTGTTCCAATAGCATTTCGGGCATCAAGATGAGCTCAAATGAAAATAATGCAATGAGATGAAATGATGTGCTCTCTGAGACGAACATTTTGATATGCTACACGCTCAAATCGGAGTTACGGGTGCAAAGTTATGATGCGATGAACAATGCAAAAAAATATGCAGAATTAGGGGAAAATCGAGGTCAACCCCTAGGGTTACTGTACCAGCGGATCTGGATCTGGCGCGCATGCAAAACGAAGTTCGCCGGAGAAGTCCCTGTTCGCAAGAGTGAGACGGAGGCGGCCTGGCGGGGAGGAGGCCGACCCGGGCGACGGCGAGCAGACCGTGCCGCGGGGGCTCCCCGCGGGCCTGGCGGCCCTCGGGCGGCGGCGGCGATGTTGGGCTCCCGCGCGCCACGTGGCGTCTCGCGGTTGGTCCGGGCGAAGCGGGCGGACTTGTCCGGCGCGTCCGGACGTTGTCCGGCGTGCGGAGAGGAAGGGGAGCTAGGGTTTGGGGTGGAAGATCCGAAAATTTCGGGAAGGAGCTAATTTATAGGTAGGAGGGGCTAGGAGTGTCCAAATGAGGTGCCGTTTTCGGCCACGCGATCGTGATCGAACGCTCTAGATGATGGAGAGGGTTTTGGTGGGTGTTGGGCCAAATTGGAAGGGTGTTGGGCTGCAACACACACGAGGCCTTCTCGGTCCCTCGGTTAACCGTTGGAGTATCAAACGAAGTCCAAATGGCACGAAACTTGACAGGCGGTCTACCGGTAGTAAACCAAGGCCGCATGGCAAGTCTCGGTCCAATCTGGAAATGTTTAACCCCCACACACGAAAAGAGGTAGAAAGGACCACCGGAGGAGATAGGAGCGCCGGAATGCAAAACGGACAACGGGGAAAATGCTCGGATGCATGAGACGAACACGTATGCAAATGCAATGCACATGATGACATGATATGAAATGCATGACAACGACAACAACACACGGAGACAAAAACCCAAACCGAGGAAATAAAATAACTTAGCGCCGGAAACGGCAAGAGTTGGAGAACATATTAGGTAAATTACATCCGGGGTGTTACAACACTCCACCACTACGAAAGGATCTCGTCCCGAGATCTAGGACTGGAAAAACGCCGGGTACTCAGAACAGAGGTGATCCTCGCGTTCCCAGCTGGCTTCACGGTCGGAATGGGGTGACCACTTGACTTTGAGGAATTTGATTGACTTATTGCGAGTCTTGCGTTCAGTCTCTTCAAGAATAGCAACTGGGTGCTCACGATAAGCGAGGTCTTCTTGGAGATCAATGTCTTCGAAGTTGACGGTGCGGTCAGGAGTCTTGAAGCACTTGCGGAACTGAGAGACATGGAACACGTCGTGCACATTTGCAAAGTTTGAAGGAAGCTC